>NC_063172.1:64492566-64790066 GCF_023159225.1 Perognathus longimembris pacificus
AATTTCCACTTTTGGTGTACCAACTTGTATTAAAATTTGCTAATACGACAGGTAAATCGGTGTACTGTTGGATTTGTATTTCTCTGAACATTTTCTCCCCAATGTAAAGCAGTCTTTAAAACATTTTTCATTGTGCATTGTTCATAAAAACACCTGTCCACATTTTAAAATGCTAATCTGACAGAGAGAGAATACTAATTTCTATAGCTTCTATCTACATAGTCCAGAGAGAGAAGAATTCTGCCTAACATCTGTATAAGTAGGCTTAGAGAGCGAAAGGAAGGAAGGGAGGAAGGAGGGAGGGAGAGAGGGAGGAAGGGAGGGGAAGGGAAAGGAAGGGAAGGAAATGAGGAAGAGAGGGAGGGAGGGAGGGAGGGAGGGAGGGGTGGAATAAAGGAAGGTGAGATGTTGATTTACAAACTTGACTAACTAAAAGTTTTTAAGTCTCTTGGTAAATCCCTAGGCATAATCTGTAAACAGAAGTGTGGCCATAGTCTAATTGACTCTACTCTGTATATTAACATTGTGCTCCACTTAGCTTATAAGAAAAATATCCTATAGGCTGAAGCAGCAGCTCAGCGACAAAATACTTGGCTAGCATGTGCAAAGCCCTAGGTTTATTCTCTAGTACATGCATGTGCACACACATATATACAAGTTAAGAAAACTCTCTTATTTTCTGAAAAGTATTATTTATCTATGGGATATTTCATATGTATTTATATGTCTGCACATATATTCTCTGCACAATTATATGAATCAAAATTTCCATGGCCACATGTGACAAAACAACTCAAATTAGTTGACAATATATAGGCATTTGTTGGTTTAAAAAACTGAAATGCAAGCGTTATATTCAACTTATTAAAATGATTATCACAATATCATCTATCATTCTTTCTGTGTGTGTGTATGTATGTTTATGTGCATGTGCACGTGTGTGTATGTTGGTCCTCAGGCTTGGACTCCTCTGGGCACTGTTTTGAGCTTCTTTTGTTCAAGGCTAGCATCTACCATTTGAGTCACAGCTCTCCTTATGGCATTTGTGATAGTTTTGTAGCACATAAGAGTCTCATGGACTTGCCTACCTAGACTGGCTTCGAACTCTGATACGCAGATCTCAGCCTCCTGAGTAGCCAGGATTACAGGTGTGAGCCTCTTTCTGCTTTTTAATGTTTATTTGCTTTTCTGTCAGCCTCATTTTCAAAGAGGTCTTACACTGCCTTCAACAGCGCCTGGCATTTTGGTATCTTCCTGTCCAAAACATCAAAAAGAAAGCTTTGTTTTCCCCAATTAATGCAGCAAAATGCAGGGCTTTGATTAGGCCCTCTTGGATACCCGTCTAGTTGTTGTTTTGAAGAGCATACACAAGTCACAAAAGATGTGGATCCAGGAAATAGTGTTAGGCCCTACACGGAGCTGAGAGACGGGAGATGTGCAGAGAGATTCCAGGACAGCAGTAGGGAAGACACTGCTCAGTGAGGAGGGAGGGGTGGACTCTGCCTTAGACCCTGCTACACCTCAAGACCAAGAACCATACAGTCATGACTAGTCTTTTGTCTTAAGAGCTCTGTTTTCAGCAATGAAAAGTGCCCTAAAGTCCCTGGAAAATCAGTACAGCATATTACATATTCACTGAGAGAAGTCGATGAAAAGCAGACTCGCCCACCCTCCCTCCACCCACAGATGCCAAGATTGATACCCCATCCTCAAGCTTCAAATTAAGGCAGACATGTAATCCTGTGGTCTTACCTGGCAGCAGTAGAGCAAGCCAATGTTCAGAGTTCCAGTTAATAGGAACGAGGAGATTGGAGAATTGTGGAAAAGTTCCTGGAGAGGGAAGACTAGGAACCCAGGAGGAAAATACTTCTTTTTACTCACAGACACTAACTAACAGTTCTCTATGGAGGGATGTGTTTTCTTTTCTATGAATTCCCAGTCTATATTTTTTAGCCCGTCGTGTCTTTTATCTTTAACCTTTTGGTCTTTTTTCATCTTTTATTCTTTTAATATTTTAGGATGGGTTACACCGAAGAAGATACATGGATGAAGATTTGTACAAAAGTTACCTTTTGTGTGTGTGCTGGTCCTGGGGTTTGAACTTAGGGCCTGAACACCATCCCTGTGCTTTTTGTATGCAAGGCTACCACATGAGCCACAGCTCCATTTATAGCCAAAGTTTTGGACATTTGAAAATATATGGATGACAAGAAATCACATAAAAGAGCTGTTCCGGGTGCAAGTGGCTCACATTTGTAATCCTAGCTAAGCCGAAGACTGGGGTGTGAGGATCGCAGTTCAAAGACATCCTAGGCTGGAAAGCCCAGGGGACTCTTACCTCCAGTTAATCACCAGAAGTGGATCTGTGGCTTAAAGTAGTAGAGTGCACTGCTAACTTTGAGCATGAAAGCTCAGGCTCCAGGACTAACACAGAGGTGGGGGGGGGGGGGAGGGGAGGGGGAAGGGAGGGGGAGAGGGAGAGACATGCTCAACTCCGTTGTCAGGGAGAGCAAACTGAGTTCACAATGAGTGGGCATGAAAGGGTTAATTCAGTAGGCTTGGGCTGTTCAAACAGAGGCCAGACTTCCTAATTGGCCCTGGGAACACTCAGCCCAGCAGAGTGCTGCTCTGTGTCTGAGTCCTGGGGCCATTCTGTAAGCCTAACCTGATAAGCTTGTGCCTACCAGTATTCTCAAGATACACCTCGGGTCCCACCCCCCCTTCCCCCCGCCCCCCCTCCCCCCACCCTCCCCACCTCCCGGGAGGAGGGGAGCAGAAGTGGGACAGCTTAGCTGCCAGTCACACAAGCTCTGGGGGAAACCTGCTATCACCCATCATTCCCTGGAGAAGGAAGCAATCCTCAGGACTGGGGAAAGGGCACCTGGAGTTTGTGTTTTCTTCTGAACTTTGCTCCTGTGCCTTCTCCCCTTGCTGCTTTTAGTCTGGATCCTTCTCCTGTAATAAGTCACAGCCATGAGGTTCAGCCATGAGTCCAACCCCTTTTGTAAAACTCTAAGATTGAAAGTGCTATTAGATAGTACTACATACCAGAGTGAGTGGCTAAAATAAAAGAGATTTCCGCTCTGTCTAGTCAGAAGAGAAAGCACCTGGTATTTTCATAAATTGCTGATCTGAGTGCAAAATAGCACGTACCATTCTTTTAGAAAATTGTTGCATAGAGTCTTATAAGTTAAATACACTTCCTCATATGACCATCTGTATAGCACTTGTGCTCTTCTGCCTCAGTTTCCCATGTGCCAAGATTACAGGTGAATGCCATCATACCCAGTTAATACATTGCTTTGTAATTATCAACTTGTCTACTTTTCCCCTTCCATGTTTATTCAACCGCCAATTCTGCCATTAGCATAGAGTAGGGCATCCTGACTAAATGAAAGTCAAGGGTCTGCACAAAAGGACCAAGTATACCCATCACAACCTACTCTCTGCCTTTGTCCCTTCAAGGTAATTTCCTACTTCTTGGTGTCTTGAGCACCAAAGCAACTGAACAACTCTCACCAGAGAAGCATTGGAGTGGCTACCTGTCTCTTTTCTCTACGCTTCCTCTCATTGTGTAGAACCTCAATAACTTAGTTGTAGTGAAGAGGATTTCTTTGGCATAAATTTGTATAGCTATGGGTTCAGATGACAGAAGGTAAACTAAAAGGTGAGCTTTAAGACATTCTAGTTCAATCTTTGGAAATTAATGTTGACCCCTACAATATAGGGCGTATATATATTATATACAATATCGTATATAATATATGTATATAACATACATGTATTATATTATGTATATGTATATAATATGTTTATTGTATTATATATAAAGCTACTATATATTGTATAAAGATGCTTGCACATAGGCAAGGGTAAATAAAAACAGGATCACCTTTCTATTTACTGTGGTATTCAATAAAGACAAGATCACCTTTCTATGCACTATGTCCCCTTCCTATCCCATCTGTGTTATGTGCATTCATTTTATGGCGAGCACAGGGAAGATGGTTGCACACAGCTAGCATCAGCGAAGAGGACTAGTAACATAGCAAGGCCATGTGCATTCTTAGGCCACTCACCTTGCTCATTGGACAAGGTAGAGCCCTTTAGTGTTTCTGTACCGAGGCCCCTCAAATGGTAACCTCCGAGATTATCCTGTCAGCCAACTATGATGCATAGAAGAGCCTTCTCGGCGGTCTCTGCTCTTGTGCTCTGACTACACTAAAAGGGCCATTATTTTTCATCTCAGCTCTGTCATCTGTGCCCCTCGGTTGTCCCTGGGTGCTTCCGTTTACTTAGCTATTTGATGGAAGGTCTAAAAGCCAGGAGACCACTCTATTCCAGCTTCACTTGGACTGTGATTTCTCACCTACTGAAACTGTTCCATTTGGCTGTCGTTCCAGCAGCTGGCTTCCTCCTGTTCTTTTTATTTCTCTTGTTTGCTTTACAAATTAGAGAGAAAAAATTTCCCCTCATTTTTTATTTCTGTCATGGGGCTAAGAGCTGGGCAGAAGCTGGTTTTCCATTGTATCTTTCTAGATGCGCAAAGACAAGAACTCTAAGGGAATGGTAAAATTTGCTTTTAAGATTAAGTACCTGCTGAGATCATACCTTCTGGGTTTCCAGGCTGTAAATAAATACTAAACTAGTGGTTATTTCACCAGGATTTTAACAACAGGCTCATTTACTTCAGTGAAATTCTAAGTGAGACTCATTTTTGAAATGACTGGTGAAGAGAGACTTCAAACTCTGCATTCTAAGCAAATGGTATAGGCTCCCAAGGCCATGCACCATCTGCCAGCGATGTGTCTAAATTGCCACTACTCAAATCCCACTCCAGTAAACAACATTAAGCAAAAGGTTCACTTTGCTGAATCATTTTCAAGTATTCAAAACTGGTCCACACTGACATTCAGTGTGGCAAAGATGGAAAAAACATCATTTTAGGAGAAAGATGGCTTGAGCTTCCATAATTTGAAGAAAAAAATATAAGGATTAATAATAAAAATTGTTATAACTAACACTGCATCCTGGACTCTAGGCTTATTAGCACTGTATCGAAAGTCACTTGTACCCACTGCCTTATGTATGAGATTGTAACCCCTCTGTACATCACTTTGACAATAAATAAGTCATTATTCAAAAATTTTAAAAGTCACTTGGTTTAATTCTCAACACAATCCTTTGAGGTAAATGCTCACATCACCGAGTTGTGCAGATAGCAAAAAGTGAGAGGATGTCAGTGACTTGTCTACCCGTACACAGATAGTAAATGGCAGGCCAAGGACTTAAAATCTTTGTTCTATCTAAAACCTTCAAGTATGTTCTCCTTATCAGTAGTCCATTCAAGAAGTGGCTGAAATGCTGGCTAATAACAGATATCCTATGCTTCCTCCTTGGAGATGTTGATTCAGGTGGTGAAATGTGAAAGTCAAAGAATTTTGTTGGGAACAAAGTAGCTTCTACTCTTCAGGGACCGCTGAGCTCTGGGGTCTTCTACTTATAGAAAATTGCAGAAATAGATTCTAGATCATTGCTGCAAGTAGAGAAAAGGCTGGGTTTCGAGCTAAAAATTATATTTGAGTCGCCTGCTTGATGGTGTTGCCTCTCAATTTTAAGACTGATGTCATAATATATGTTCCTGTTGTCCTTTAGGGTTACATGGACGTTGGAAAAGAAAATGTATTAAGAAGAGTAATGGAAATAGTAGAATGCTGGATGATACAGGCATGCATTTATTAACAATTGTCTTCTTTTTCTCTTTCCATGCACGCCGATGACTTCAGCACGCTACCGACAGCTTGGATCCTAGGTTTTGCTATTTCTGTGCAATGTCAGCCCCACCTGGACACACAGAACCTTTGTTTCCAACAACCAGCACCAGGGGCCCTTACCAAGTAAGGCTGCCTTGTCACCTGGGATTTACTCCTGTGGCAGAAAGTCCTTGTCGGAGGGCAGAAGGAATTGGAAGCAGCTCTCTGCTCAGGTCACTTTGAGACATCATCTACTTGCCAGCCCGGTTGGATCCTGCCCTGGAGGGTTTTGTCCTTGCAGTGTCTTTTCCACTCTGCTATTCTACCCTGCTCACATCCTCACTGGTCGAGAGCCCTTCCTTAATAAAAGACTTGCACTGAGGTCTTCTACTAGAGAGATGCTTCTGGAAACCTGACCTCTAATAAGAGAAGGGCCCTACTGTCAGTTCCCACCAGTATTAGCATTCTCATCTCTCTTACTTTGTCTTTCTTCCCACAAAGCTCAATTTCGAGATTATGAAGCCCGGACCTTCAATGTTTTTTCCTCCCCTACAAGTGATGATAAAGCTATACAAATGAGGGAAGACTGGGGGGAAAGCCAGGAGCAGGGAGAGGCCATTTGCTTATTACCCTGAAAGGATGAATGGAAGAGGAGAAATTGATAGGGATGGTTCCAATGAATGTTGGTAATATCAGCCTGCTCCACTCTGCTGGCCTGATTGCTTGTTACTCCGTTTTTAGTGGTCGCCATTTTCTTAAGAGCAACTTCTGGTATTGTAACTTCTTGTTTGCTTTTATTCTCCTCTGAGAGGGCCTTCAAAATATGACCCTATGGTTTTCTAACTCCTCTCTTCGTGTCTGTTATCCTGAGGTAGACTTGATTTGTTGGTATAAAGGAAGTCACAGACCCTGAGATTACTGGATGAAAGAATGGAGAACGCTTCACTACTCAAATGATTAGTCTTTTGAGAAAAATATTGTTGACGGTCAAGCTTTTACAATCCTTAAGCTGAGTTTTGTGAGAAGAAAGACAAAGCAAATATTCCTCAAAATACAATGGCTATTTTGGCTTGGTTTACTTGCTCAAGCTATAGGAGAAAAGTCTCTTTAAAAAATCAGAAACTGAAGCTTGAAGTTAGTACTTCTTTTTGCCTAAATATTGAACAGCTATAGCCCCAAAATAGTGGTAAGAGACTATTTTAAAGAACATATTGACACAGTAATCTTAAAATGAATGTTACCAACTACTTTGTATTATATATTTAGCAAAAATCTGTTTGCATTGTTTTGCTGCTCTTTTGAATAAAATCTGAATGATTTTTATCATCTTTTTAAGTATCAGATAATCTTTATTTTGACAAGTGTTCGTATTGGCCCAAGACTTCAAACCTTAATCACTAGAGTAAGGGAAAATAGTTATTTTCATGCCAACGAAAAAATACAATTCTAGAGCTTCCCAGATAACAGAATCATCATATACCCCAATTAACTTCCTGGCACTTTCTATATGATACTAAAATAACCAGTTGAAATGTAAAATATTCAGCCCTCCAACATTTGTTTCAGCTTCACATTGGCGAAATGATAGGTTGTATTTTCCTTCTATTAACTAACTTTTTAAATTAATGACTAAGAACAGCTAGACAGAATTGGCTTGGAAAGAAAGATTGACAATGGAAAAAGAGGACCAGCTCTCAGTCTGGATAAAGATAACTCAAAACCCTAAATAATGCTAACTCAGGACTTGAGGAAAGAAGCTATTTAAAACTTACTAGGACGGAAAAAAACCACAAAGTCCATGGATGAAGATAAAACACTTTTAGATACATTGAGTTAAAAAGACTGAATCCCATTTTGGTACCTCTTGAGTAAAAATGCTTGAGTCAATGCTGGTCAGACATATATGATAGTAATCTGAAAATAACAAGGCTATCATACAACAATACATCCATGATAAAAGTGGTGTATACTATTGAATGTCATTGACAACTACTTTAATTTTTAAATTAGAATATATGCAAAATGCCAACATTTCAAAACGCTATATCCTCAAAACTTGATATAATTAAAGGTCTCACAAAACATAAAACAGATTTCTATTCTTAGTGCTGGACAGGAAGCCCAGGAGCTTGCTTGCACGGGCTGACAAGACTCTACCACTGGCCTCTGGCCCAGAGCATATTTGTTATAAAATATGCCTTTTTGCATCTTTTTAGGCCTCACAGAGTTATTTTGTTGTATCTCCTTCATTTTGTTTACTGCTGTTGTGTTTTTGTTTTGTTTCCTTGACACAGGGCTTGCCATGTAACCAGTGCTTGAATTCATTATGCATACTATGTTGACTTTGAACTGGTGCTCTTACTATCTCAACCTCTTGAGAGCTGGATTTAGAGAAACGTGTCACCTCTCCTAGCTATTATTTTTCCCCTTTCTATTTGCATATAGAGTGGAGTCATGATGAAGGTCTAACTAATCAAATATAAAATGAATATCAGCAAGTATAAAAGGAACGTTCTGAGTGTAGTTATGGAAAAGTGAATGCATATTAAAACTGAAGATGTCCAAAATGATCTCACAAACTGGTATAAGAGACTTTCTATGCCTCTAATAATTTCAGAGAGATAACATCTTTAGGGACAAGTGTGAGCATTTATGAGAAGACAACTAGAAATAAGGCTCATGGTTTTCGTTGTCTTCATTGAAGAAAAAAAACCAAAGGAACAGAACATCTGAATATATCACACTCCTCTTCAGCTAATAAATGAGTTGTTAAACCCACAGAGAATTGGTTACAGTTGCTGGACTATAACACAAGTCACCTGCTTATCCATTCTCATCAGTTATCAACTAGGTGCATAAACTTTCCTGTCCTAGAAACAACAAGAAAATATTTGTTATCTTCTTGCCTTCGTGAATAAAAATTTCCAAAATCCAAGTATTCTAGGTAAGACTAATAATATAAATCTTTCCTCTATTTTTTTAAACTGAATACTTTGATGAATCACTTCTTGGAATGTAACAAGACTTTCCTATAGTGAATATGAATCTCAAGAGTCATTCCTTACTTTCCATAAAGAGATATTTTAAAAACACTGGACAGATGTTGCACTGCTCTATTACTTTTGTTCCATACATTGTAGATTCAGACAATCTACATGTCACAAAGCCAGTGACTTCCACATACTCCTGTGACTGCTCCCTTGGCTTTACAGGGCCAGTATCTCCCCCATGATGGAGAAAGAGGTTACGCTAGAATAAATACTACCAATGCAAAGTAGCCTAGGAAGTAATAACTTCCAGACCAGGAAACAAAGACTCAGTAAAAGGATCGTTAGCTTCTGAGCTGTCCCAGGAGATAGCAAGACCAGAACTGCATAGACTGAAAGCAGCTGGAACATTCAGAGGAGGTGTGAGAACGCCGGCTTGCCCTCGCCCATGTGAAGAGCAGAGACAAGGCAGAATTTGAGGCCACCTTGGGCTATATAATGAGACTCTGCCAAATGAAAGGAGTAAAGAATGAGAGACAGACAGACAGACAGAGAGGGAGGGAGGAAGGGAGGGAGGGAGAAGAAAGGAAGGAAGGGAGGGAGGGAGGGCGGGAGGGGAAAGGAAGGAAGGAAGGAAGGAGGGAGGGAGGGAGGAAGGAAGGAAGGAAAAAGGGAGAAAGGCAGGAAGGAAGAGGAGAGAGAAAATAAGGAAGGAAGGGATAGAGAAGGAAAGGGAGGAGAGAGAGAAAAAGAAAGAGACAGAGAGAAGAAACGAAGGAAGGAAGGAAGGAAGGGAGGGAGGGAGGGAGGGAGGGAGGGAGGGAGGGAGGGAGGGAGGGAAAGAAAAGGAAAGGAAGAAAGAAAGAAAGAAAGAAAGAAAGAAAGAAAGAAAGAAAGAAAGAAAGAAAGAAAGAAAGAAAGAAAAAGAGAGAGAGATAAGGAATGTGGAGAGGGAAAAAGGAAGAGAGAGAAGGAAGAAAAGGAGAGAGGGAGGGAATAAAGGAGGGAGGGAGGGAGGGAGGGAGGGAATTTGAAAGTATGGATGATGTTGATGTAGATAGAGGAGAGAATGGTGAAAGGGTGACAGTGATCACAATATATACTTATAAATGGATATGTTGAATTGAAATTCCTTTGCCTAACTACATAAAGATAATTTTTTAGGAAAAGGAAGAACGAAAAAGGGAAGGGATTGGATAACCTAAGTGCCATTTCACATCTGATTTGGCTGTGGTGTTGGTGTTGGGGAAATGGGCCACCCTGCTGTGTATATTCTGCATGTGTTCCATAAGGAATACTCATAACAAGAAGTGGCAAATGAGATTGCATTGAATTAAAAAGCACATCCAAAGACACAATCACTACAATGAAGAGATAGCCTAAAGAGGAGAAAAATGTCTTTGCCAACTTTTCATTGGACAAAATATAGATATCGACCATATCCAAAGAGCTCAAAATGTTAAATACCAAGACAACCCAATTTTTAATCCACAAAAAGTTGAACAGAGAGCTCACAAAAGAAATACAAATGGCTAACAAATACATGAAAAAGCGTCCCAATATCTTTAGCCATAAAGGAAATGCAAATAGCACTCCCCAGGCTGAGTGACTATCATCAAGGAAACCCTCAACCCCAAATGCTGGCAAGGATACAAAGGTAAAGAAACCCTTGCACAATGTTGGTGGAAATGTAAATCAGGGCAGCCGCTAGAGGAGTCAGCGTAGGACATTCCATACCCATTTTAGAAATAGCTTTTAGAATAATCAAATTAGCTTTTTTAAAATCATATCTACATATGATCCTGCTATACCATTCTTGGGCATATATGCAAAGGAATGTGAGTTAACATACAACAGGAAGATCTGTATTCTCATGTTTATCGCAGCACTATCCACAATAGTCAAATTACAGAATCAGCTGAGATGCCCAGCAACTGATGAACAGATGAAGGGAATATGGTGCATATAGACAATAGAGTACCATTCAGCCATAAATTAGAATGAAATCATGTCATTTTCAGGAAAATGGACAGAACTAGAGACTACATTGAGCAAGGTAATATTGCACATTTCACTCATATGTAGTGTCTAGATATAACACGACAGTAACAGGGAAATTATTTGGAATAGAATCATAGGGAAGAGGAGGGGAAATGAGGAAAGTGATGGGAGGTAAAGAGAATCAAAGTGCACTATACATATATATGTTATATATGAATATGGCAAAATTAAAATAACACAAAAATGAGGGCAGGGATGGATTAAGAAAAATAATGTAGACAAAGTGACTTTACTCAATAGGCACTACATACATGTATGTAAAATCACAGTGAAACTCCTTTGTAATTCATGCTAATAGAAAATATTTTGTTGTTGTTGTTGTTAGTTGATGACTTGAACTCAGGGCCTAGGCACTGTCCCTGAGCTTCTTTGTGCTCAAGGCTGGTGCTCTACCACTTGAACCACAGTGCCACTTCCAGTTTTTCTTTTTTGTTTTTTGGGTTTTATTTTTTGGCCAGTCCCAGGGCTTGAACTCAGGGCCTGAGCACTGTCCCTGGCTTCCTTTTGCTCAAGGCTAGTACTCTACCTCTTGAGCCACAGCGCCACTTCTGGCTTTTTTTGCTTATGTGGTGCTGAGGAATGGAACCCAGGGCCTGATGTATAGGAGCAAGCAATCTACCACTAGGCCATATTCCCAGCCCCACTTCCAGTTTTTGAGTGGCTCAATGGAGATCAGAGTCTCACAGAGACTTTCCTGCCTGTCTAGAAAACATTTTTAAAGGAATACAGAAGAGCAATATTGTCAATAGGCAAGGTCAGAGAGTAGATTTAGGCCCAGGACTATAACACATTCTGAGAAACGGGACACTTGTTCACACCTATAATCCCAGCTACAAAGGAGGTGGAGATCTGAGGATTACTGTTTGAAGCCAATCTGGCCAAGAAAGTCTATGAGACTCTTATCTCTAATTAACCACCAGAAAACCAGAAGTGGAGCTGTGGCTCAAAGTGGTAGAGTGCTAGCCTTGAGCAAAATTTCTCAGGGACAGTGCCCAGGCCCTGAGTTCAAGGACCACAACCAAACAACAACAACAACAACAAATATTCTGAAAGACTGAGTGGACCACAAGATACTTCGAGGAAGCCATGTCAAATTGTACGGGATGATAGTAAGACGTAGCTTCAGAGCTAAGCAGTGGTGGGCACTATGAAACAAAATCAGCATTTCAGCAGATACCCAGCACTGAATATTCACTGGAGCTTTCCAAGGAAAAGAGATAACTTCAGAAGAGAATGTCCAGTCACTGGACAATAGCACCAAGCCAGAACAACCTTCCTTCTCACATCAACCAAGTGGGCTGCGCTTCTTCTTGCATGCAAATACCCAAGTGATGGAAAAAGGAGAGGGAATTTTTAAGATAGAAAAACCACTCCAGAAAGGAAATGCATCATTAAATTAGGTATTTTTTTACCCAAACAGCATACTGTAAACTGAACTATAGTCCGCAGAACTTTTAAGCTTACCCCTTCTATCTCTTTCGTTCATCAGAAAAACAAGACCTCTGGTGCTTAATGATATCAATGATATATCAAGTAATATTATTTCTGTACCTTGAAAAAAACTCCAGGAACTAACTAGAGACTTAAAAGGCATTTTTATAGAAGGCAGAATGGTTGTTGTTTTTTTGACACCCAAACGCTTCAGGACTTACAACATTGAGTTTTAAAGTCTCTACATTTAAAAAAGATTCTTCTTATATTGCCATTATTTGTCTAAGGGCTTTTCCATTTATTATTATCATTCCTTTCCTAAAGAAAAGATTGGAGGTGAAAAAGATGGACACTGATGTTTAATTTGTTTGAAACTAGAAAAAAAGGAGGAAAGGCCAGTTACCTGCATTCAAGATAGG
The DNA here is from genome assembly GCF_023159225.1 of Perognathus longimembris pacificus. Lineage (NCBI taxonomy): Eukaryota > Metazoa > Chordata > Mammalia > Rodentia > Heteromyidae > Perognathus > Perognathus longimembris. The sequence continues at coordinate 64,505,218 of NC_063172.1, forward strand.
TAGTGTATTCTGTCCAGTTCTGGGTAAATAGAGCAGTTCCTAAGGTCAAACAAGTACAGAAGCTCAAGCATGAATAATTAATAAGGATGTATAAGATGTCAGAACTCACATTGGCTGGATTTGCCAAGATACAGATAAATTGGAATCTGACAAAAACAAATTGTGTTTAATAGTCCTTTAAACATGTGACTCCTGAAGCAGTGCGTATTGCCTTGGTTGTCCCTTGTCCAACTTCTCTTAATTTATAGTTGACAAAGATTAGGAAGGAAAAAAAATGCTTGAACTTCAGTAATAAAATCAGTTACAAAATCACTTACTTTATCACATATTTAATGTGTTTCCCTAAAAATATATATATATATGTATATATATATTCTTTCTAATCTCTCTAGTGGGGAAGACACATAAAGTATCATTTAATTTCAGCTGAGGAAGCATCTTGCAGAGCTAACCCTGGCCTCAGCAACACAAAGTGAATCATCCTTGCTAACTTTCTTGCTTAAGTGAGACTGATGGATGGTAGACATTCACCTTACACAGATCAAGGATATAAATGCCCCTGTTACCTCAAAGTAGAGCTTCCCATGACCAGACATAAGTATGTAGCCAAGGAAGAATTACATTGCTATATAATTCTGCAGTCATCCAAGTTTTCATTAATTGTTTCTCCCTAGGATCGTATGAAGGGACATTTAAACTTATAAATAGTATTTATCGGCCTTGTTCAGATTGCACAGGTATGGTCTCCCATCAACCACAGATGTGCCCACTTAGAGTTCACTCTCTATCTTACAGCTAAAGGAAGCATGAATAGCCTAAGTCATTTGAAAGGAATACAGTACAAATTAACTTCCCACCCCACCCTTGAGAGAGGGAAGCATTGCAAAAATCCAAATTAACATCTCGGTGTAAGTGGGTCCAAATTCCTTTTGAAACTCTGATTCTTCCCAGTTAAATGAGGTCTTCAGAGCAAATCTTTCATGGTGCTATGTGTTCCTATGTGTCACAAAACCATTCAAATTACATTCTTCTTTAGATCCTCGACTCAGTATCCAAAAATCAAATTAATATTATTAACAAAACTTATGTAGACATTGAAAACAGACAAAAAAGTAAAAATAAGACATTATCTCACGTTTAAATAAAGGAAAGGGAATTACAAGACTGAAAATAGAGTGGGAAATAAAAGTAAAAGGTACTTTACAAATAATCAAACACAATCATAAATATTGTACTAAAATATCATTACTTGATAAAGTTGGAGGTCCTGGTCACTAAGAAAATAATGTATTATTCAATAAGCAGTATTGGGACAAATTACCAGTTATTTGTATGATTTTTATACATTATCAAACAAAGTTCAAACATATTAATTATAGTCATAGTAACTACATATTGCAAATGCAAAACCAAACCTTAAAATATTAACAGAGCATAAAAGTGGCATTTTATGTAGTCATATGTAGAGAAGGCCTTTAGAAGGATTGTACCAAAAAATAGAAGCTATTTTTTTAATTTTATTAGTATACATCAATAGTATAAGAAAGTTTCATTGTAACTATTCCATAGATGTAGAAAGTATACTTTAAACAATTTCAACTCTTCTATCAAATCTTGTTTTCCCTTTTGGCCCCCTCTTCTTTTCAAGCCAGAAACCATTTTTAAAAGATATTGTTCCATTTGATTGTGTATAACTTATAACTTCTGTGTATACCAAAGATTTGTTCACAGAAATTAAATACAAAAAGTCAAAGATAAGAAAACTGAAGGCAAAGGCAAGTTCAGGGGAGATGGGGAAGGATGTTGAAAGTGACATTGATCAAGGTTCATTGTTTATATACTACTTCGTTGAATGGCAACTCCTGTAAGCAACTACTTAAGGATAAAAAAATAAAATAAATACTTGCAATTGTAGTAGATGGGAAGACAATGAGCTACTAAAAATCACTCAAAAACAAATTAGAAAAATGCAAGCAGGAGTGGATAAAGTTTCAAAAGAAATGGAAAAGCGGTTTACAAAAGATGAAAACAACTAGTACATAAACATGCAAAAAAAGGTAAGAAACAGTAGTAATCATTAAAACAATAATGAGATGCCATTTGCCTATCAAATATGAATGCTTTTAATGCTTAATTTGGGAGGTGGATAAAATGTTCAGACAAATGGTCTGTCTGGAGACTATAAATTATTGGGCAATGTGTATAGAAAGATCTAGAATAGTTCTTACCCCTTTTCCCAAACTCTGTGTCTTGGAAATTATCCTAAAACAGTAGACATGCATGGTGATTTAATAATTTATGTTTAAGAATCCCAAAGCAGATTGTCTCTTTCATTTCCATTTTAACTGCCTAGTAGTATATTTCTGTCAATAAATATAGATTAACATAATCAATTTTAATGCCTCATAATATTGTGCTTGATGGATGTATAATTAATTTTGTATTTATTTCTATGCTGACAGACACTAAAGATGTTTCAAGGCTTTTTATGCTTTAAAGTCTTTCCAAAGCATTTGTAAAATACGTGTATGTGAATTATTTTTAAATTTAAAATATATTGAAGTATACACAATAAAGGATCATATACATTCCTTTATAGTTAAAACGAAGGCTATTGTATTTACAATAGGGTTATTTAGAATGTTTTTCCATTTCCTTCCTATCCATTTCTAACTTTCTATCAATCTGTTTGGCCAGCATAATCATAAATATAATGCTTATGTGTATTTGTATATATGTAGGAGGGGGGATTTATTCCTTTCTAGTTGTTGACAGTAATGTTGGTGTTATTAATTTGCAACTTCCTTTGACAGTCATGGGGCTTGAACTCAGAGCCTGGGCACTGTCCCTGAGCTTTTCTGCTTAAGGCGGGTGCTCTACCACTTTGAGCCACAGCTCCATTTCTGGTTTCTGGTGGTTAATTGGAGAAAAGAGTGTCATGGATTTTTCTGCCCAGGCTAGCTTTGAACTGTGATCTTCAAGTCCTCCTGAGTAGTTAGGATTACAGGCATGAGCCACCAGTATCCAGCTGCAACCTTTATGTATTGGAGAACAATGCAAATAGGCCACCATGGTCATGTAAAAAATAAAAGACTTTCATGTAAAATAAGAAACGTGAAGTGTAAATTAGAATATCAGCTAGGGGGCAAAGTAAGAAGCCCTAGAACGTTCTCCATCCCACAGAAACACTGATTCACCAGCAATCCATGGACCAATCCATTTACAAGAAATCTAAGAAGCAGCTAAAAGGCTTCTGTGATTCAAGTCAGCATGAAACCTCCTACATCAAAGACAGTGGGGAAATTGTAGCACCTTACCGCAGCTCCAACCCTGGCACAAAGCTCTGCAACTAAGAGGTGCCATCGGCTTCTCTCTGGGGAGTGAATGAGACCAGACTGTTCATCTACGATTCTAGCTATTTGAGGCAAGCTGCTCAAAATAAATGGGCGTCTCTCTTTCCCATCTTGTTGGGCTGGATGGCACACTTGGGAGCTTTGAGACAATTTGGCATACTACGTAATGCTCCAAGAAGCTGACACAGCCTCCCCCTCAGAAGGAAGAAGAAGGAGGAAATATGGAGCCAGATGTAGCCATACACGAATCTAATCCCAGCACTCAATAGGCTGAAATAAGAAGACGACCTGAGCGACATAGTAAGTCCAATGCCATTTTGGTGGGCATACTGAGACTTGACTTGGGGTGGAGACGTGTAGCATGCATGCAATATGCTGAAGTTTTACTAGGGGGTAGTTCCTGAGGATCTGGTTTCTCCCTTCCTCTCAGAGCACCACAAAGGCTAACATAGCTTAGAGACCTGGGGTATACTGACCAGAGAGAGGAGAGAGAGCGTGGGAGAGAAAGCAGGGTAGTGCATCAGAGGAATTGTGGTGTGGCAGACAGATACCACAGGGAGCAAGAGATGAATTTCAGGGGTCTCCAGGGGAAGGGAGGGTGGAATAAGGGGGGGGGGTGCAAACCAGTACATCTTCAAGTAATGTATCTATATGAAAAGTCAGTGGGAGACATAATCACAGGAAGAGCTTGAAAGGATAGAGATCTGTAGCCAGGTCGACTGTCTTTACAATATCAGTCTCAACTATGAAAGTTATGATAAACATGAAGAAATAGAGAAGAGCCCAAAGGAAGAAAATTACTTTCCAAGAGCCAATTCTAAAGAAGAGAAATACTGCTTTGCAAATGAGTGATGAAATCCGAAGGCACTTTTAGGACACCACCAAGCAAGGAAACTTGCATATATTTTATTGAATTCTCAGAAGAATGGAGACTAAAGAAAGAACTACTGGGAAACATCCTAAAATGGGGAAGGGAGGTAATCGGTGTAAAGGAACTGAACAGTACAAATTATGAGAAATCCTAATGAATCCACACTGAGATATATTATAAATCAAACTGCCAGAATTCAAAGACAGAATTTTGTAACCAGCAGGAACAAAGTCATTCTTCACACACAAGGGAATGCTCATAAGACAATAAATAGATTTTTTTTTCAGCAGAAACTTCCAGACCAAGAGGGAGTGAGATGGCATATGCAAAGTTATGCTCAAAATAAAAACTCCCAACCAAGAATACTACTATATCTTGTAAAATACCTCTGAAAGTTGAAGATAGGGATGGCTCAAATTGTACAGCACATGCCTATCGCTCAATTCAAAGAGAGAATGAGAGAGAGAGGAAAGATCTCAAATAATGTATCTTTATACCTCAAAGAACTAGATAAGAACAGACTAAGCCCAATGCTCACAGAAAGAATGAAATAATAAAATAATGGAGAGAAATAAATGAAATAGAGAATATAAAAATAAAACCAAGAACTAGTGTCTTGGAAAGAGTAAGGAAAAACATAAAATAGCTGGCCACTGCCCATGGTTCACAATTGTAATCTTAGCTACTTGGGAGACTGAGACTGTTGAGACTGTGGTTCAAGACCTTCCCGGGCAGAAAAAGTTTGCAAGATACCTTCTCAATGAGGAACTGGACTTGGTGCACTGTGGATTTGTTTTCCTAGCTTATGGAAAGGCAACTATGGGTGGCTCACACACCCAAGCACACTCAAGCAGGAAGGAAGACCCTACTTCACATATTACTAGCAGGAAATAAGGCTGGAGGAGTGGCACTGTGGTTAGAATGTCTGCCTAGCAAGAGCAATAAACTTCCAAAAAAGGAAAGAAAGGGAGGGGGAACGTTGGAAATGACTCAAACAAAAGCAGAAAATAGAATGGAAATTATCATGGACTGGAAAAAGATGAAAAATTCAAAATATTTTCACAAGATGTGTTCACGGTTAACATTTTGACCCAAGTATAAGAATAGTAGTACATGCTTGTAATCCTAGCCCTTGGGCGGAATCACAGGTTTGAGATCAGGCTTGGCTACATATTGAGCTCCAGGCCAGCCAGAGATACACAGAGGAACTCTATCCCACTAAAATACAACATCTTAAACAGCATTTCTACTGTAATAGGCATTCTAAGCAAGTTAAAATATGAAGTATAGGCCTTCTAAGAAATTTAAAGTATAAATATAAAGTACATTGGTTACCTGAGGACCATCCATCATTTTACGTAAGGGACCTAATTATCTGAACATTTTGGTACCCAAGGAATCCTGGCACGAATCTCCTATGGACACTGTACTATGTGGCCTCTTTTCCTTTCTTCTCACTATCTTTACTGTTTAAAAGAGGCTTGCATTTCTTACATTTATACAAATACTTTTATATAATACTTTCAGCCATTTCTTTAAGACATTGTCTGTTAGTTCTCTACTATGTGAAATATTAAAGGTAAGTAGGCTCCTGGTGCCAGTGGCTCATGCCTGTAATCCTGCTACTCAAGAGGCTGAGATCTGAGGGTGGTAGTTCAAAGCCAGCCTAGGCAAGAAGGTTTATAAAACTCTTCTCTCCAAAAAAATCACCCAAAAGCTGGAAGTAGAGCTGTGGCTCAAGTAGTAGAGCACTAGTCTTGAGCAAACCAAGATTAGGAATAGCACCTAGGTCCTATGTTTGAGCTTCAGGACCAGCTGAGAGAGAGAGAGAGAGAGAGAGAGAGAGAGAGAGAGAGAGAGAGAGAGAGAGAGAGAGAGAGAATGAGCTCAGAAAAGCAGAGGCACATGGAACAAAGCAAGGAAAGGTATAAAAGGAGCCCTTAGGAAGAATCATACATATCAGAGGACATGGGCAGATTTTCAAGTCATCATGAAGTTGTTTATAGCTTCAGTACCATGTCCAAAATGATGAGAAAGAAAAAGTGAGTAAGATCAGAACAGGTATTCTCTCATTATTAGAGGGGAAGAACACAGTAAAGAATGGGCAGTAACATGGTAGGTATCAAAAAGACTTCTACTTTTTTTTATTTCATTAGAAATGTCTTTTTAGCTTCTTCATTCATTGGGAATTTCTACCAAAATTTCTTTGAACATTCAAGGAAGGCATTCTACGACCTAGTTTGAATCTGTTTATTACATTGCCCAAAGTTTTGACTGTTTATTTTTCAAATCCATTCAATTATTCTTAGCAATAGAAAAATCAAATGTGGTTTAATTCTACTGACATCCTTAAGCTTATAAAGGCCCTCTCATGGGATAGCCTGGCTAGAAAGTTTTTGGTAATGAATGAAGCATTGTAACAAAGACTGTTGCTTCTAATTGTGATGTTTTGCTTTTCTCTCTGTGTTTTCTCAGCATTTTATCATCCCACATCCTAGAGAAGTTGCTCCAGCATCGTCTGGGTGGCTGATTGGATGTCATCATAGTGAAATGGCTAGTGGTATATTCCGTGGAACAGGAGAAATAAGAGCATGCTTCTCTTTGTTTCATTATTTACTAAGAACATACTGGCTGAGTAGCACTAGTAATGCTATTGACTATCTTCTCTCACCCATATACATGAGAAAGCCAAGGTGATATCGTGGGTGAACTAAGGTAAAGTCTCACACAGCACCAAACTATAATACTTTGCAAATTAGGCCACCTAAGTTATTCACCAAGATGTCATTGAAGGGCTTCAAGAAATAATTACTAGTATTTGTATAATCATAAACTCCCTGATCGCATTGGGCCAAAGGGAGGGAATGTAGCATAGATGTACCTGTAAAATAAAGCCTACCACCTTTGTCCTTTGGTAAAGTGTGTTGGTAACATCCTGTGAAATGACAATGCTAAGTATTAATTCCACAGACCCTTTAAATAACATCTTCAATACACAATGATGTAACTCAATTTGATTAAGCAATACAAAGTTAAGTGATAAAGAGCAGAGGAAGAAATGATTTAAGAGGCATAGGTCCAGGGCTGGGGATATAGCCTAGTGGCAAGAGTGCCTGCCTCGGATACACGAGGCCCTAGGTTCGATTCCCCAGCACCACATATATAGAAAACGGCCAGAAGCGGCGCCGTGGCTCAAGTGGCAGAGTGCTAGCCTTGAGCGGGAAGAAGCCAGGGACAGTGCTCAGGCCCTGAGTCCAAGGCCCAGGACTGGCCAAAAGAAAAAAAAAAAAAAAGAGTCATAGGTCCAGGGAGAAGGCCACATTTCCAGATGAGATTTGTAAGCGAGATGGTAAATCAATGAGGCAGAGAGACACTAGCACATGGCTTTCCTTGGGAGAAGATAGACCCAGGTCTCTCCTTAGCCAATCTGGGGCATTCCCTGGCCCCCAATTAGAACATTAAATGCATCAGCATCTCCAATAACATGAATGCTAATGATGATCATTGCGGGGACACAAAAGACCACTTAATTACCCTTTGGGAGAGTAAATGCCATCATTACCAAGAATTGTTGAAGTCATATAAAAGTTATGCTGCTCTTCCATCGTGGACAGTGGTTGCTGGGCAGACTCAGCCTGTCACTACCTGGGTTTCCAGGCATGCTGCAGTTAAAGGAGGCCAGTGCTTTGTCTGGCAGAAAGAATGTGAGGAGAAAGGACAAAATGGATCCTCAGCAGTTGTGCTTCTACTGCAATCATCTTCCTTCCCACAGTGACCTTGAAGCCGGCATGTTGACAATAATGACATAAAACAGTGGGAACTGTTGAGTCCCAAAATCCCTGTACAAAGAAAGAAATCCAAGCGAGCTGCTTAAGTAGCATCACGGGACCAGACAATGAGAGAGAAATGAAGTTGTATGTGCTAAACAGTAAATATCACTCAATAATATGTCACTGCCATTGTTAATATATTTCTAGTTAATTTTTTACAGAAATATCTAGTTACTGGAAAAACACAGGTATTATAGATGATACAAAGGATGGAATGAATGTGTCAGACAAAAACTTCAATTCTAGTTAGAAAAAACCCATATGCAATATCAAGAAATGAGAGAAATTTAGCATGTTGGTCAACATGCCCGAAGTAAAGACTTAATAAAGCTCTATTTGGTACTAGGGCTTGAATTTAGGAGAGGGACAGTCCCTGAACATTTTTGGGGTGAGGCTAGTACTCTACCACCTCAGTCACCACTCCATTTCCAGTTTTTTTGGTGGTTAATTGGATGCAAGAATCTCATATAACCACCTAATCTTTGATAAGGGATGGAAGAAAGACAGCCTCTTTAACAAACGGTGTTGGCAGAATTGGCTATGCAGGTGCAGAAAACTGAAGTTATATCCTTGGGTATCACCCTGCACCAGAATCAGTTCCAAATAGATCAAAGACCTCAGTGTAAGAGCAGACACCCTGAACTTGTTACAGGAAGGGATGGGGAAACACCAGGATTCCTTGGCACAGGTCAAAACTTCCTTAAGATCCAGAAATATAACAAATCAAAGAAAAGCTGTTGCTTTTTTTGTGGACCTTCTGATTGGCTGTTTTGTTCTGAACCTAATTGGTTCAATTTAGGTATGTATGGGAATATCTCACCAGGTCAGCTTTACTTGCCATGTTGGATCTGGCCCATTTTGCCTGTGTGGCTGGTCTTCACACTCCACCTGGCCCATGGCCTTTTCCTCATTGCCATGTCACCTTCAGAACAAAAGATTTTCCTCCACTTCTACCTTTCAGACATACAAGAAGCAAGAAAGGCTGCTGTGGTGAGTTTTAGAAGAAATGAGGAGACTGCGCTCACTTGCGGGGAGGGGCTTGCAAACGACATAGAAAACATTGGAAATTATGCTTCAGCCCCAAAGAGAAATGGAATAGTATCTAATAGGACTGAAACTATGTGAAATCAAATAAGGCTAAAAACAGTAAGAATGTAGAGATAGTAAGGGAGGGGATAACAATTATTGAGGAAGAATAAAACTAATCATTATCAAAGAATACAATGTTCCACCGCGTGGACAAATTTTCTCTCAGTTGATTATACTTAATCAAAACATCACAGCACTATTTAGAAAGTATAATTATCTCTCTCCCCCTCCTCCCTCTTCTCCCTTTGTGCCAGCACTGGGGTTTGAACTCAGGGCCTGAGCACTATTCCTTAGCTTTTTCACACACAATTAGTACTCTATCATTTGAAGCACATCTCAACTCTCAGCTTAATTAGAAATAAGATTCCCATGGGCTTTCTTGCCTGGGATGGCTTTGAACTGTAGTCCTCCTATCTTAGGCTCTTGAATAGCTAGGATCACAGGCATAAGCCTCCAGACTTGTTCCCCCACCCCCCGACCCCCCCTTTTTTTTTAAACTTCAGCAAATCTGAGAAAAATCCACAGTTATTAAGTAATAAAGTCATAACTTCCAGATTTAACTCATAGTTTCATCACCACTCAAAACAGCTGCTGCTGCAGGCCATGAAGGACCATTTGTTTTAAAGACAAATAAACCAGGATGGATACAGTATTCCATGGCTGTTTCCGTACTGTTAACTTCCTGGGAACAGGCTCTGCATTCACCTTTGTATCATTCGTGTACAGCACATTTAAGGACACTAGGTCCTTAGGCCCATTTCAACATTCACAGCAGGATAAAGGCAAATAGTACAAGGAACAACCCAGGAGAAAGAGAAAGTTATCTTAAAGGAAAACATTGTAAGTTAAAGCATAAGTAAGAAGAAAGTGGAACTTATGTCACCATCAGTGAACAAAGATAACACATTCTTACTTTATGCCAGATCCTAATATTTTAAGTGAGTATACTCAAAAGACTAAACAGTATATTGTTGTCAATTAACACCTATCAAATATTCCAAAATTACTTTGTTTTCCCCAAAACCTACATTGAATTTTAAAACGCCATTTCCATGTTCACACTGCAAATAATTTTTTTTTGCTTAATTTGATTTAACCCCTTTTCATCCTGGATTTTCAACACAGAAAAAAACAAGCTTTTCAAAAATAAGACACTAACATATACAATTTTACAACATGGAGTTAAGAGTTTGGAATCAAAATATTGCATATTCTAACAAAAGTTCACAGTTTTAGGTATCAAAGGAAATCATAATATGCATAATGCACAATAAGCAACATTTGCAAACTCCACGTATGGTGTGGGTACATCTGGTGTAATATTTGATTTGAATACTATCTCTGTTTTATGTATTCAGCATCTCAAACAGTACCAGTTTTACAAACCCCCTCCAAATAACAAAATATTTAAGATGCGCCACTCCAAATGTATGTTCAAAGCTCCAAAACCAAAAATCAGAGTAAAAGGAAGAAAATGATTTGAGCTAAGGTTAAAAGACTAGCTTTCATTCTCTTATTTAAGATATAGCTCAGGCTATTGCAAAAGGAGTGGTTTTCCTGATTTTAGCCTCACTCTTCACATTGTTGGCATACAGAAAAGCCATTTATTTTTGAAGATTAATTTTATATCCTGCTACTTTGCCAAACTTTTGGATCAGCTCAAGTAACTTGGGAGTAGAATCTGTGGGTTCTTTAATACAGGATCATGTCATCTGCAAAGAGAGAGAGTTTCACTTCATCTTTCCCTATTTGGATCCCCTTTATGTTTGTCTCTTGCCTCATTGGTCTGGCTAGAAATTCTAGTACTATGCTGAAGAGGAGGGGAGAGAGCGGACATCCTTGTCTTGTTCCTGATTTTGAAGGAAATGGCTTTAACTTTTCACCATTGAGGATATTGCTAGCTGTAGGTTTGTCATACACAACCTTAAGAATATTCAGGAATGTTCCATCAATTCCTAGCTTCTCCAGAGCTTTCATCATAAATGGGTGTTGGATCTTATCAAATGCTTTTTCTGCATCTGTGGAAATGATCATGTGATTCTTGTCCTTCTCCTATTGATGTGGTGATTTATGTTAATTAATTGACTTGGAAAAAAAAAGTCATACTAAGTGAAGTGAGCCAGACCCAAAGAAATATAGGCTCGGTGGTTTCCCTCATTGGTAATAATTAGTATATGTCTAGCATAACCCTAGCAAATGATCTCAATAGCTCAATAGCTATGTACTTATGATCACATAAGATGATGCTAAGCAAACTGAACTCCAAGTTATGGAAACAAGCGGTTTATCATTGTTATTTTTAATGCACTGTGTGAAATTATTTCTTTTTCCCTTTGTTTATCTTCCCTATGATTTATCCCCCGTTTTCACTGTATTTGATTTTGGTGCCCTGGGTATTGTAGTCATGTTCATCTGAATCGGGGAAGGAAAGGGGAACATCAAAATGGTGAGACAAAGGGTAAAAGGCAGTGAAAAAGCAGTGCTTAGAAAACAATATGTAGCAAACCAACTGTACACCTTAGAGAAGGGTGGATTAGAGAGAAGGGAAGGTGGGAGAAAAATGAGGGAGGAGGTAACAAGTTTAACAAGAAATTTACTCACTATCTGAAGTATGTAACTGTAACCCCCCTGCACATCCTCTTGACAATAAAATTTAAATTTAAAAAATATATATATATATATATATATATATATTTCTGAGTACTAGAGTGCATATTTTCATTTGTACTTTTTTTTGTGTGCCGGACCTGGGACTTGAACTCAGGGAATAGGTGCTGTCAAGGCTAGCACTCTATCACTTGAGCCTCAGCACCACTTTTGGCTTTTCTGGTAGTTTATTGGAGATGAGAGTCTCATGGAACCTAATGACGGCATGGCTTTGAATCCTGTTCCTCAGACCTCAGCCTCCTGAAAAGCTAGGATCACAGGGATAAGCTTTCAGCACCCAGTATACAGTGCATGTTTTTCATGACTAAGTCCCACAGTGCAGTCCCAGTACTGAAAAATAAAGACTCCCTTTTACTTTAAAAATGTAATTTTATCATATACTTAATGTCATTTTCATGAAATTCAACACAAAAGGAACCCATCTGAAAATAATGATTTCAAATCCAGTTAGCTAGAAAGTATTCTACATCATTATAGATGAAAAGAGTTTAGATATTTCTATGTGTAACTTATGGAGATATAAACGAGTAAAAAAAAGTCATTGCTTTATATATTTTTAATTATTTGATTTTATTTGTACTTACCAATAAAGTAGAAGTGAAATATAAAGCATTCTAATATTAGAAAAATGTTCTCAGCTACTAAAATTAGTCAAAAATCAGAAAGGGAAAAATGTTAGTGTTGGAATTATAGCTATTTCTAATCCCTTTATTTTGTTTTATATTTATTATCTTTAAGTAGTTATACAAAGGGGTTCCAATTCAATATGTTAGATTATTGAGTAAAATGTCTCTTGATCATTGTCAGCCTTTCCATCATTCTTCCTCATCTCTCACAACCAATTATGACCATTTTTATAACCACTTTTCACTTTTATTTCATACTCTACGATGACACTTAGAGACAAGAAAAATATACTTTTTCATAACTGTCATTTTATTTTCATTAATCATTATTTATGAGAGATTAATTTATTTACCAAACAACTTCTGTCCTATTAAAATTATTCCCATGGATGTTTAGTCTTAGTGTTAAGTTGCAATGAAAGGTCACTGACTTCCATTTCTTTTCCCAGGTTTCCTCCTTTCTTGCGTTCTCTTTCTTAATTCATTGTATGACTGAATTTTGAACACCAATTTAGTTCTTCTAGGAAGGATGCTACAATATTGAATTTGTTAACTTTGAGAGTGCCTGCCTTCACTTTTTGGGCAATTTTGACAATGCTTCATCTCTGAATTGAGTTTATTCTACTCCTTTTCTGAGCACTGAACATTGCTATGAAAAAATCTGAGACCCACTTGATCTTTCTTTCTTTGAGGTGACATTAGCTGTCTAAATCTCCTTTTATCTGTTAAAGTTTGCACTTTCAGATATAAATCAAGATTACTCATTTTCTATTAATCTTCTCTGGAACATGCTGTGTTCATTTGTTCTGCAGATTCACTTCTCAGTCAATTTTAAGAAATTGGTTTTGGGGGGATTTTTTGTTTTGCTTTTAATCCATATTTTTGGTAATTTCTCTGCTTAATCTGTCAAATTCTCAAAATCAGAAATACTAGCTACCCTTCTACTGGACAGTTCCTTTTTCTGGATCAGCATATACTGTCAGTCTTTTTCTTTTGCACTCAAACTATTCTCCTAATCATAATTTTGACTGTCATTTATGTTTCTGATGTTTTTCATTTTGCAGAGGTATTGTTTATTTCAACCAAGAAGTTCTCGCCATTTCAGCATATCTAAGGAAACAAAGTTAGTATACTATAATGGATACCAGGCAATTACAGAAATAATACCAACTCTGTGCTTTTTTTTTTTTTTTTTGGCAGTCCTGGGGCTTGAACTCAGGGCCTGAGCATTGTCCCTGGCTTCTTTTTGTTCAAGGCTAGCACTCTACCACTTGAGCCACAGCACCACTTCTGGCTTTTTCTATATATGTGGTGCTGAGGAATTGAACCCAGGGCTTCCTCTATGCTAAGCAAGCACTCTACCACTAGGCCATATTCCCAGCCCCCAACTCTGTGCTTTTTAAGCAAAAAAAAAAGAAAGAAAGAAAGAAAAATCTTTCTAATAATGTGAACTGGACCTAATCTCATCTGAAACATTCTTGTAATATTCATTATGATTAGATAGTCTGAATCCAGGGTTGTCAGAAACAAAACAAAGCCATTCTCCCTAACTTCTAATCTACTGTCTCTGGTTATCATTTGAGAGGTACTATTCAATACTACTATGAACTAATGGTATGAACTATGCACATAAATCTTCTGTGCCTAAGATCCTGTTTCCCTCTCCAGCAGCCTAGATTTTTAAAAACTGGAGAATTGCTGTTTTATTTTTAAACTATCAAGTTTTATGTCACTTTAAGAAAATTTAAGTTTAAAAATATGTAATGGTTCATCTTTGAAAATAGCTCCCCTAAGATTGTGTATGGATTTAATTTTCTTTGTGTTGGATGGCCTAAAATAAATTGAAGTGGGCATATAGGATCTTGATCTAATATAAAAGAAAGAGAATATTGGAAGAATCAACCATCACAGAAATGAGGGAACGTTATTTAAGAGTAGAATGCCACAATAAGGTTAAACAATGATCTATTCCTTTAGTTTACAAATTAAAAAAAAAAATGATACCCTTACTGATTTTTTGAAATAGCTTTTTTTTTTGGTGGATTGTGGGTCTTGAACTTGGGGCCCGGGCCCTGTCCCTGAGTTTTTTTGCTCAAGGCTAGCTCTCTACTACCCACAACTCCCCCATCTTTTGAGTAGTAAATTAGAGGTAAGAGTCTCATGGGGACTTACCCACGCCGGCTAGCTTTGAACCGTGAGAAAGCATCTTACTAGGTAGCTCAGGCTGACCTTGAACTCTGGATCCTTCCTCCTCAGCCTATTAAATGCTTGGACTACAGATGGGTGACACCATACCTGGCTTCAGGGAAGTGTGTATGTGTGTGTAGTGTGTGTATATGTATGCATGCATGCATATATGTATATACACTGAGTTGCCTCTACAACCTATTCTTTCTGTCTCTGTCTGCTTCTCTGTTTCTGTTCCTCTGCTCTCTGTCTCTGTTTTTTTCTCTCTCTTTCTATCTTGGGGGTTCTCCTGGGATTAAACTCAGGCTTGTTTTGCAAGTATTCTACCATTTGAACCATGCCCTAGTCCTTTTATTTTTAGTTTGTTTTTCAGATAATGTCTTGTGTCTTTGTCAAGGGAGGCCTCAGTCCAGGATAATCCTACCTCCACCTCCACACCCAATCCTCTACTCCTTTTCATGTTCAAAACAGAGTCAGATAGGCCAAACCATTCTCCTAATTCTAGTTAATTTGTAGGTCTAGGTAAAGAGTCTATGTTTCTCAGCAAGAGCAAAACCTGAATACAAAATAATAGACATGTCTTAAAGAAATGTACAAAAATATTCGACAGCCACTTATACAAATCTTAATTATTAGGACAGGAAGTACTGAAATTATAGTATATATTGGAATAAACAGGAAGAGATCTGTAAGATTCATTTCATATCATACGATGAACTTTAAAAAACTGTTTTTCTGGGGGCTGGGAATATGGCCTACTGGCAAGAGTGCTTGCCTTGTATACATGAAGGCCTGGGTTCAATTCCCCAGCACTACATATACAGAAAATGGTCAGAAGTGGCTCTGTGGCTCAAGTAGTAGAGTGTTAGCCTTGAGCAAAAAGAAGCCAGGGACAGTGCTCAGGCCCTGAGTCCAAGGCCAGGACTGGCAAAAAAAAAAAAAAAAAAAAAGTGTTAGAAATCTAGATGTTCTTATCGTGGTAAAAAAAAAAAAAAGATTGAAAAAACTTTTTCTGTTCGACAGCCCATTTTGCAGTCAGTGTTTTCTGCTACTGAGATTGTACTGAATACAGGAGAGTCATTAGACATGCACATGTTTACAAAGGAGCCACCTCTACACATTCATGTCTGTGCCATCCCTGAGAGGCAGGGGTCCCTTGAGGGTAGTGCAGTAGCACCTGTTACAACCCGGTTACAGGTTACTGGGCCCCTTTTCTGCACCCCAATGCTTCTGGCCTTCCACACAATTAATGCATTGAATTCAAAGGTTCTTATCCCAGAGCAACTGAATTCATAAGCAAACCACAAATCGGATCTTTCCAAAAGAAATGATGGTAGAATCAAGTTTTAAAGAGAGCTAGCTCTTCTTTATAGATGACCCCTGGGCCCTTGCTACATTGCTCTCCAATGGAGTTAAATGACACTGCACTGAACCAAATCCACTTAGCACAGGTAGGCACAGTGCAGGAATGTTTAAATAAATGCTGTCACCACGTACCTTCACTTAGGTTACAAAACATGATGCTGACATGCTTCATGGAGACAGGGACTTTTCTTTCTGCTCCTTCAGGTGAGTGTTCAACTCCCCGCTTCCTCTCCTCAAGACACGACATCATATTTTACCTCCATAACGAACTGTGAAGCAACTTCACCTTGCAGCACGGTTACTCTTTGGAAATGGACTGAAGCTGTTCTTGCTGGAACACACTGCTTTGCTTTTGCCTCTCAAATTCACCCCTGGCTCAAAACTGTCTCCTCTGCTCTGTGTTACTCTCACTGAGAATCAGTGCTTTCTTAGACGCATTGTCATCTGTCAGCCTCTCTGATATTTCTCTCCTTCCTGAAGCTTCTTGTAAGATGGAAGGTTCTGTTCCCCCTGCACAATTGTTTGAGACATCTTATTTAGGTAACAGCTTTCAAATTGCTTCAAGTATCTTCACTTTCTTCAAGTGTCTTTGCAGTAGACAAAAGACATCAATTTTAAACTGCTGTAGCTAAAAATTATGTTTTCATGCCATAAATAATCTCAGCTTCCATGCCAAAAAAGTCATTAAATAAGAGAAAAAAAAATCTCTTCACTCTGAGATTATTTTCAACCTCTGTTTCATCGTTTCTCTTGTAAGAATTAAGAAAATAAGATATTAGTGAAGTACTAATGACTCATTCCTGTAATCCTAACAACTCAGGAGGCTGAGACCTGAGGACTGTAATTCAAAGCCAGCCTGGGCAGGAAAGCCCATGAGACTCTCAAAAGCCAGAAATGGAACTGTGGCTCAAAGTACTAGAGTACTAGCCTTGAACACAAAAGTTAAGAGATGATGACCAGCAATTGAATTTAAGACCTAGGATCAGAAGAAAGGAAAAGAGAAAGGAAGGAAGGGGGGAGGGAAGAAGAAGAAGGAAGGAGGAAGGAAGGGAAGGAGGGAGGGAGAGAAAGAAAGAAAAAAGGGAGGAAGATAGGGAGGAAGGAAGGGAGAGAAAGGAAAAAGGAAAGAAAGAAGGAAAGAAGGAAAAGAAAAAAAGAAAAGATATTATTTTTTAAAAGGTATAAAGTTAGCATTGGTTACTAGAAAATATACAGAATTTGATAGAACGGAAACTAATAGAGCTATTATGCCATCATTAGTAACTAGAAAATACAAAGAATTTGATAGACCAAAACTGAAAAAGAAAAGAACTGTAAAAAGCTGCACTGAGCTGAAGTAGTATGCAAATTGCTTTCTTTTAAATGGTAGCATGATAACAAATGATATTTCTGGATCTTGGCACATCAAACTACCCACAGATGAAAGATGACTTAATTGCTTTGACCACAGTCCGAGTCAGAATAGCTCAGTTGGCAAATATAAAAATAGCTTGGTGCTTTTTGCATTTGCATTTGAGCAAGGAATGATTTCAGTTTAATGTCCAAAGACTAGGTAACAAAGCAACTCGCAGGTAGAGTAACACACCTTGCAAGAGAGAGATGCAATTCCTGACCGTACTGACTAAGGGTTGCATGGACACGTTGATCTTGTCAGCCACAGGCGTGTGCATGGGAAATAACACTGTCAGTGCCTTCAAATTCAGATCACAGTACAGGGACAGTTTATATCTTTAGAGGGTTAGCAGTTAAGCATTCACAGAGATTTGTTGCCTGTGCCATCACCTTTAAATAACCTCCTAAAATTCTTTTAATAATTTGTTGTTATTCTGAATGTCTAATGTTACTGTTAATAGCTTAAGCTACTTCTCATAATTTTATCTAACAAAACAGTTCAAATAAATAATCATGGAAGAGTGAAGTTTACTATATTTTAGTCTTTACTATGTAGCAAACCAAATAGAGTAAAAAAAAAAAACTTATATAGAGAAGAGGAAAAATATGACACAAAGAATGGGACATTTCTACAGGCCTTGTATTAAATGTGAATCTAAAATGAATAGCAGTAAAACATGGACCACAGATTCTCCATTTTTCCCCCAACTAGCTATGTTTGAGATGATGTTGCTTTTCTATTTTCTAAACTTCATAAGCAGCAAACTTAATTCAGTAAAAAAAAAAAAATCTACCTGATTACCATAACCAGTATCACAGACATTTAAATCAAAAGTCACTTGAGTTGGAAAAGGTTTAAGTTTTTCCAATAAATTATTTTTTATAATGACTATAAAAGTTATATGGTACACAGAGGCTAGCTGGAGCTAGATACTTTACTGTACCTGAATTGCAGGGAGTACTTTCTGAGATAT
The DNA here is from genome assembly GCF_023159225.1 of Perognathus longimembris pacificus. Lineage (NCBI taxonomy): Eukaryota > Metazoa > Chordata > Mammalia > Rodentia > Heteromyidae > Perognathus > Perognathus longimembris. The sequence continues at coordinate 64,523,572 of NC_063172.1, forward strand.
AAAACTGACAATCAGACATCTGAGTGTGTCTGGAAAAGTAACAGTCCTTGAAAGATTAAAGGGAGAAGGTTAGCAACCTGGAAGCCAGAAGCCATTGTTCTTTTGAAATGGTGGATGGGACAGGCAAAGTACAATACAAACACGTGAAGAAATTCATCATAACATCATCTTATCAGAGCCAAAAGTGAGAATTCTCGTTCCACAAAAAAATCTCTTTCTCTGTTTGTGTGTGTGTATATATATTATATGTGTGTGTATTGCTTTTGCTAGTTAAAAAAAACTGTTCAGAGGACATGCTAGAATATAAACATGGAATAGCTTAATGTGTAAGGTCAAACTGGGTTTCTCTTTACTGAGCTTCAATACGGTTACTTCTTTTTCAATATGATTACCTTAGGTTTTTAATGTTGCAAAGGTTTTTAAAAAATTTAATGACCAGAAAAAGAAGAGAAATATCTGTGGCTTGCAAAAAAAAAAGTATTGTTTATAAATATAGTTTTTACTTTAAAATGCTTTGGTGACCAGAACGCCAAGAAAGAAAATGACTTAAAAGGTGTTGAAATTGGCAGAATAAAAATTTTAAGAGCAGTTGTTTAAATTTAGAAAAACTATAGAAAATAGATAATATGCAAAGGGCCTACTTGATAAAGTAACATTTTTACTAATTTATCGTTTCTTCTTAAGCTGTTTTAATTGTTAAACTTAAGAAAAACTTAAGTATTTTAAAATATGTATGAAAAAAATCCTATTGGCCGGTGCTGGTGGCTCAAGCCTGTAATTCTAGCTACTCAGGAGGATAAGATCCGAGATTCACGGTTTAAAGCCAGCAGGGGCAGGAAAGTCTGTGAACCGCTTATCTCCATTGAACACCCAGCAAACCCGAGGTGGTGCTGTGGATCAGGTGGTAGAGCGCTTGCCTTGGGCCCACGGGCAGCACCCAGGCCCAGAGTTCGAGCCCCACAACCAACAACAACAACAAAATCCTACCCTACATCTTTCAATCTCAGTTTGCGGAGGGAAATTGAGGTTCACTGAGCTTTTTTAGATCCTGCCCACATTTTTCTACACACAAAAATAAATACATAAATTGTGTGTGTGTGTGTCTCTGTGTGTGTGTACAATAGGAGATTTAATGGATTAATCGATTTCTGTGTTTTATCTCTCCTCTGTTGTTTATAATGACCCACTTCGTTTGTAACCGACGAATGACTTTCTCCTACGCTTTTTATCGTTGAATTACCATGACTTGAACAAAGCACCCTTGTTTCCAAACCCTTTCCAGGGTGTGACAACACATGACCCGCTCCAGCAGCAAGGAAGCTTGCCCACTCACCTCCGCTCCAGTCCTTAGAGCCCAGGTACAGGATTTGCAGATCCGGTGTCAGTGTGGTTGACCATGGCTCTACTGGAGACCCAAAGAAATCCAGAATGCTAGGCTGGGGGAAACCCGTTGCGTCCAGAGCTCCAAAATGGAGCACCGGAAAGAAAATACAAAATATGACCATATTATAGTCTACATCTTGCTTTTTTTAGTTTACTTTTATATCAGAAATGTCTTTCCGAGACCCTGTTTTTTGAGAAAGCTACTACATTTCCCTTTATTTGTTGTCAGTTGTGAGGCTGGAACTTGGGGCCTGGGCACTGGTGACTGGCGCTCTACCACGTTGCGCCATGGCACCACTTCTGATTTTCCGGTGGTTAATTGGAGACAAGCATGGCATTGACTTTCCCGCCTGGGCTGGCTTCCAACTGGGATCTTCAGATCTCAGCCTCCTAAGTGGCTAAGATTCCAGGCATGAGCCACCTGTACCCCCACTACTCTTACTTTTATAGCAGCGTATTGTGTAATCTCTGTAGCCATTTGCTTCCCTGAGAACATTTATGTTGTTTTGTTTTTCTGCCTTTCAATAAAATCCTTACACACATATCAACCTTATTTTTATAAAATAGATGATTGGATGTTACACTTTTAAAGCCTAAAGCTTTATCCCAATTTTTATACAGAATAAGCCATTTGTCTTACAATACTGCATATTATTGTTTTTTTTAATTTGTCCTTTTTTAATCTTGCTTGACTTTATATTTTCTTTTTTTAAATTAATGGCCCTGTATATTTTTAAATAATTTTTGGACATCAATATTTCTTCTGTCAACTGCCAGAGAAAATTATCTTCCTATGTTTTTTTTTAATTACAAAGCTTCTTATTGTTTTGTAGGAACTCTTTGTATGTTTGATGAATTGTTTTTGCCAAGTCTGCCATTCACAAACTGTTTTGACTTTGTATTTTTTTCCTTTGCAAAACAAGAATTTTAGTGTTCTTATTCTCTGCTATTGCTTTATGTCGATCTTTTCCTTTATGACAACTAGAATGTTACCTTGCTTGGGAAAGCCTTTTCTCTCTAAGTCTCTACAACTCTATAAAGAGTAATATTATAGTTTCCTTTAAATGCATTTACCAGTCCTCAGATAATGTAATATAACTGTAATCCTAGACTTGATTTAACTTTGGTTCTAGTATAACAAAATAAAATCTAAATAGAAATTTTCATCAGAACTTACAGAATGATGACACCTGGAGCAATCTATAGCCAAGGGTTTAAAAAATTCAGACAAACATGATTATCATCCTTGATAAAAGTAAGTAAATTAGTGGTTGGTAATAGGCAAGATTTAGACCATGACATATACCATTTCCAAAAATCTTTCATTATCAAATTAATTTGAATTGGCTTCTCTGAAGTAAATACTGTCCACTGAATTCAAAACTGTCTGATGGACCATGAACAATGGAAATAATAATAACACCAATGCAACCAGACACGGGAAGAAATAACCATCATGCTAGGACTAGTGACAGATCTTTATCTGTAAAGATTTATTTCCAATGATCACAAGAAAGAGAGGAAAATTGTATAATCATCTATTTCTTAAAATGTTATTAAACTGAAAAGTATGTTCCATACATCTGTAAACATAATAGACTTTTGTGAGAGAAACACATGGTAGGATGTAAGTAAAAACAGACTTTACAAAACTCCATGGCAACTCTCTATCTGCCAGTTAGTGTGCTTAAGTCTCATTATGGCCACTATATAATAACAGACTGGAAACAAGTTTGTGTATTTGTGACAGCAATAAGAGCACGCGCACTTCACAGTAGGCAAAAGGATTATTTCTGACAAACAAGAGAGGTAGATTTGGGTATAGTCACTAAGAGTCTAATTTCAAATGAACAGCTCTGAACAACTAACAAACTATCTAATGAAACGAAAAACAGGATCAAGGAGCATGCTGAATATTACATAGATTCTCTGCTGCAGGTCTTCTATTTCTACTACATTATCATATATCGTGTGAGACAATTTACAGCGTCGTACATTGACCTTCCATAAGTGAACATCACAATTCATGAACTTCTTTTGAAAGGAAACACAGGCTTTAACTCTGTGAGACAAGTACTTTATACAGATCCTACGTAACACAAATGCATTCCTTGGCCTCAAATTCACATATTCATTTCTCTGCAGAACTTCCTTCTTTCCTTCCTTTCTTCTTTCTTTTTCATCATGAGTCTCATTCTTAAAAAGATGGGAAGCAATTCAAAAAAAGAAATAAGTATGTGGACTACAAAACACCATTTCTGGTAAAATCTCAACTTCTAGCCCCTGATAAGAGTGCTTTTTTAAAATAAATTATTACTATTTACAGGTACCTATGACCCCAGACGTGTTTAAATAAGTTTGCTTTAAATTAGTTGACTTCCCGTCTCCCTGTCACATGGTATTCCATTCTCCACATAGCACAGTGTTACCTTAGACATACAACTTGATCTGTTTACTAATGGCATTGCGAAAGTCCTTTCAGATTATGGAGATGGGGCATTTCATCAGAGAATGCTATTTATATCTTCAGCCACTCTTGTCACAATGCCACCAGCTGTTGCTTTTCTGTGGACACTGAGAAATCATAGCACAAATGTGCATGTGTGTGTGTCCATGTTTGCTAAGTGGGCAATTCAATTGGTAGTTCCCAGTGAAATAGATGAACAGAACAGCCAAGTGAAATGGTTCCTAAGCATACATTAAGACAATGATCTACAACAATACTGTTACTAAAATAGATCAAATGACCTCATCAAAAATGTTTGAGATGTCAAACTCATCCATGTTAAATTTCAAATTTTAACTGTGAAAAGCTCTGTAGCTCACCATCTGTTTTTCTAGTTCCTCCTATATATAATCAAATTTCTTTCAAATGGGAGCTCTTACGTTGACAGAGCAAAGGAGTCCAAATATTTGGCTTAATAGATTTTTCACTTTAATTAATCGAATAAAGTTAATCTTTCAACTGAAATGACATTTACATTTGTCTGTTTGATCTACTATTTTGAAAGATATTCATAATATTTTGTACACTACAAAAAGCATATCTACTTTTATTTGTATTCCAGGCAGCTGGCTTGAAATACAATCATAGTATACAGTCACAGATGAGCAATGTTTTAATTGGGAAATAATTGCTAAGGTTTTCTTTGTTTATTTGGCGTGCTGCATCTCATAGCTAAGGAGAAACTACCACTGAGCAATACTTCCTGACTTATTCCTAAGTTTACTGAATCACAATCTTATTTATGAAAAAGGAGGACTGGGAATGTGGCTTAATGGTAGAGTGCTTGCCTAGCATGCATGAAGCCCTGGGTTCCATTCCTCAGCACCACATAAACAGGAAGAAAAAAGAAAAGGTGTAAGTCTTTTTTGAATGTTCACACTTCCGAAAAAGAAATTTTAATTTGGAAAAAAAAATCATGTATCCCCGATTCTATTATGTGCCCCTGAATTTTGGAAACTTAGCTACCCTCTGATGATACAAATGAGACATTCTATAACCTTGTGTGGTAGCAGATGGGTACTTAAGGTAAGTGAAGGATTATTGAGAAAAGTTGTGTACAGCCTACTTACCAATGCTAATTAGTAAGTGCAATGGACAAGTACGGGAATTTGTTTGACTGCATTGTTTCACATTGCTCTCCTTTCTACCTGCTGTGGTAAATCTCATCCACAGAAAATAACAAGGAGATTTTTTTTCCTGAAAATACTTACACCTTAAAGAGAAATGTCTTGGTAGTTAATGTGTCTGAATAGGAATTGGTTCTGTTCTGGTTTACTAATTTTTAGAAGCACCGAAGTTTTGTAATCTTGCGACAAATAGAGAGTTCAAACTCTGACTTAGCAGATAATCTGTGATTTAATATCCTCTAGCAAGTGATATGATTTTAATCAATTAAATATTAGTCATAAAATCTCCACATAATAACTATATCTGTATCTGTTAAGTATAACATGAGAACTTGTATTTACAAACGATTTTCCACCACGATTCTGTAGAACGATCTTAATTATCCCAAATGCTCGTGTGGTGTGTTATATATATATATTTTTAAGTTCCTGAAATAATGTTTAATGCGTAAAACATAAAGTTTCCATCTCCCACTTGATGGTCGGCGTTGATATTCTCGTTCTTGCCAGGAGATGGCGCCATGGGTTTTAATCACAGAGCTCAGCATCCCTCAACTTGGTGGCGGATTCACTTTGGTGAAAGCTGGAGAAGTGGGGGGGGGGGGGGGGATCTTAACTTTTATTCTTTGGGAGTCATTTTTCTTTCACTTTCCCAGTCTTCTCGAGCGTCTCCCCACCTCTTAGGAAGTCGGGATCCCTGGAGAGGCTCAGCTCCCCACCTGCAGAAAGGTGGGGGGGGGGGGCGCAAGGTTCCCCCCCCCCTCCGGGTCTGCAGCATCGCGGGGTTCCTGCCGAGGTGACCAGGCTTCAAGTGATCCGTGGGCCACACCAACCACACCACGCGGCTGCAAAAGTCACCCCGACTGGGGGCCCCCCTGGGGCGGGCGGGGGGGCGGGGGGCGCCCTTGGCAGGGCACTAAGAGGATTATTTAAACCGAGAGAAGTGGTGACTGGTCGGAGCTGGGAGCTGCTCTTCTCGATGGCGCACACTTGGGCCGCCTTTGTCCCCACACAGGTGAAGAGAAGCAAGCCCTTCACCCAAAGCTTCCCTCCCGTCCGCTCCCCACTTTGCCAGGGTGGAAGTCTCTGGAATGAGTGGCCCAGTATGTGGGCGGGTGGGGGTAATGACAAGCCTTGGATTTCTGGGGTTGGGAATGGGGGGGGGGGTGCCAGGAATGTTCCAGTTCCAGCTAGCCTCTGCGCTCCGCACCCTCCCTTCCCCCCAGACACGCGTGGGATCTGAGCCCCCTCCTCCCCCCCCGTCCCCCCTCCCCGGGGTGGGCGATGGGCTAGGCGAGCGCAAGCTCAAGGTCAAAGTGACTGCGGGGCCCACAGCCCAGCGCGGCCTGGCCCTGCGGGGAGAGGGCTGGTGTGGCTGGGTGCCCTGTGCGCCCCACCCCCACCCCAGGGGACCCGCAGAACTCGCTCTGCCCCCCCCCACTCAGAGCCCCCCTTCCCCCCCCGGGGGTCTCTCCGGTGCTCGCGGGACGCGCCCTTCGGGGTGCAGATTCCCACTGTCCATCCGCTCCCCAGCCGAGGCGCACGCGCCCACGTGGGCCAAACTTTGTTTCCATAGTTTCAAAAGAATGTTCTAGAAGAGACCGATGGAAACGCACTGACACACTCCTTCCTCGGAGAGGAAACCCAAGGGCTGCCCGAGGGCCGGCGTCGCCTGTGAGCCCCGCGCCCCGGGTGGGCGCCCAGGCCCCCCCCCCGGCCTCCTGCGGGGCGCCCGCTCCACGTGGCCGGCTGGGATCCCAGCGCTTCCCCAGGGCGCGGCGGGGCCCGTGGGCTCCCGGGGAGGTCGGGGTGTCCCCCAAGGAGTCCTCCCCGGGGGGGGGGGGAGTCTCCTGGGGGCCGGGGGGCTCCCTCCGCCCGTCCCAGATCCAGCCGACACCGGCGTGGCACGGGGTGCCCAGCCCGGTCACCCCCCCCGCCACGCCCGCCACCGGGCCGCAGGGCCCCCCACGCGAGGAGCAGCCCCGGACACCCCGGGGACCGCGCGGCGGGGTCTGCATGGCGGGGCTAAGGGCCTGCGAGGCCCCGGAGCACGGGGAGCCCCGATCGACCCTCGAACCACCCCAAAAGCAGGGCGGCAGCGCCCGGGCCAGCAGACGCCCCCCCCCCCGCCCGGGGAGCCCGGGGGGCGTGCGGGGTCGCGGGGAGGGCGCCCGCACGCTGCTCGGGGGAGCCGGGCGAGTGCGTGGATTCCAGATGTCCGCGCGGGTGAACCGCAGAGGCGGATCCGGAAAGGCGCCCGCGCCGAGGGGTCGGGGGGCCGCGTTACCCAACGCTGGGGGGGGGGGGGAGGGCGGGCCTGGGCTCCGCGGAGCCTGGACGGCGGGAGGGGGCCTCGCGCTCCCCCCCAGCCCAGCCCCGGAGCGCAGCCCCCCGCCCGCCCGGCCGGGGTCCTAGCCGCGCCGGCGCCTGCGAGTCGCCCGCGCGGGGCCTAAGGAAAGTTCCAGGCCACCACGGAGACAGGCTCCCCAGAGAGCGAGCCCGGCACTGGGGCGCCGCGGGGTCTCCCGCCCAGGGGGGGCAGCGCTGCCCTCGTACGATATGTGGCGATGGTGGGACACTCGGCCAGTTTAGCCTGGAATAGCAGGAAACCCGCCTTCGTGGAGGAGGATCGGGGAGGAAAGTCACAATAACACCGGCGCCCTGAGCTTCCGACAGCGAGCGGGGAGCAGCTGCTGCACTCGGGGAGAAAGAGAGGGGCAAATGGGGGGAGCGCGGGCCGCCCCGCCCTGGGGTCGCCAGGGAGACTCCAGGACCAACCCCAGCCCCACGCAGGCCCAGGAGCCCCCGCAGGGCGCGGTGGCCGCAAAGTTGGTGGTGGTGTTGTTGTGTTTTCCCTTCTGTCCCCTGGAGGTTGGATCTCAGGCCATTGTTTTTGGAGAGACGGAGCGGGGTCCCTTTTCCAGCCCCCCAGGTGAAGATGCAGACGTGGGGGGGCGGCCTCCCCCCCTTCCCTCGTGAAAGGAGGTGCCCCAACTGTTGGGATATTACCATTCAAAAACAGGTTCTATGGCGAACCTCATTTGTGAATCTATTACGGAGATTAATAGATTATTTCTCCTTTTTCAACTAATTCTCAGTGGGGAAATTTAACCATATGGTAAGGAGAGAATTAGAATTTCATCACATTAGAGCGAAATGTAATGAAAAGAGCCCAACACCTGGGGCCAAGTCTGAAAGCCACAATTAAAAGGTTTTTAATGAAACCAGAGAAACCCCAACCAAGCCGCGCGGCCTTCGGTAATTCTGCCATGGAGGAGAGAACGGTGGCAGGTGCCGGGTAATGTTGTTGTCACTTCCATCGTGAGGAGGGAAAGAAAGCAGCTGCGGAAAAGGCCATGTGCTCTCAGAGACCGGGGGCCACCGCGACGGATGGACCCCCTTCCATCCGAAGAGGACGGCTGGCTTCCACAGCCTTTTCCCTTCAGCCCTCCAGCAGAAGGGAAGCCAGGCGGGTCAGGGTGTCCCCAAATTATCCCCACGGAGGGGGTTTGGTTTCTGCCTAAACACAAGCTCACCGATGCCCCCACTGAGCTGCGGAAGGATTTCACTCGGGGCTCTTCCCCCATCCACTGGATGTGTAGGAAAGTTTGAGACTCCAGTTTCTTCTAGTTCAGGATTCGGTGTGTCTCACAACCATTTATTTGGGAAACTGGGGTGTGTTTGGGGGGGGGGGAAACCCTATCCCAGCCCGGACTTCCTATCAAAAGTGGTGCACAAGCAACTTTCCTTCTTCTTCTTCTTCTTTTTTTTTTTTTTTCTGATTTCCATTTTCTCCGCCGGGTGGGGAAGGGGCAGGGGTGGGAGGGGGTGGGGGAAGGAGAACGAATCGCTTTGCTCTCTTACCAGCTGAAACATGGAGAGGAAACGGGGGGGGGGGGAGGCAACAGCCAGCTGGGACAGCGCTGCCCCCCGCCCTCGACCCTCCCACCCACCCCCCCCCCCGCCTCGCCCTCCCCGGTCCCATCTCCAGCCCCAAGCCTGGCATCCAGCCGGGGCGGGGGAGAGGGGAGGGGGGCCGGGGCGTGGGGAGAGGAGGGGTGCGGTGGGTGGGGCTCCCCGGGCGGGCCGGGCCGCCCCTGTCGGATTTGCTGGGGGAGCGGCGCGCGCACCCACCCGGCCGGCTCCGAGCGGGGCTCCGAGCGCGCGCGTGGCGGAGCGCGAGTCGCCACACGCGTCAAGCGGCAGGCAGTTGTTGGGTTCCTCGCGGGCCCCGGCGCCTGGCAAACATATGCGCTGAGCGGGGCCCGCAGATGGCGGGCGGGATCCCGGCGCCCGCGCCTCTTATAAGGCGCGCGCGGCGGCGGCCGGGCCGCAGACCCGGGGAAGGCGGCTCCGCCGACGCGCGGCCCGAGCGCGCCCGCCGCCGAGCGCTCCCGCTGTAATCCCATTAATTAAGCCGTTAACCTGATTGGGTGGAGCGCGCCGTCCCCACAGGCGAGCGGCGCTCATAATCCCCCGCTCGGCGGCGGCGGCCATGTGAAGGACGGGCTCCCCGGCGAGGGCGGCGGCGGCGCGGGCGGCTGGATGGGGCCGGGGGCCTCGGCGCGGTGACTCGGCGGAGCGAGCGAGCGAGCGAGCCGGCGCGGAGCGGCGCGGCGCGGCGCGGGGCTCCGGGCGGCGGCCCTCCCCGCGCGCCCACCCTCCCACCATGCGGGGCCCCGGCCCATGGTGAGCCCCGGCCGCCGGCACCCTCGGCTGGGGACGAGGAAGAAGAAGAGGAGGCGGCGGCGAGCGCGGGGGAAGGCGAAGAAGAAGAAGAAAGGAGGCGGGAAGGCAGGCAGGGGCGAAGGGCTGCGGGCAGCCGCGGGACCCGCGCGCGCAGCAGCCGCCGCTCCGGAGCCCGGCCGCGCCCCGCGCCCCGCGCCCCGCGCCATGGAGCGCGGGCTGCACCTCGGCGCGGCCCCCGCGGGCGGAGACGACCTCTTCCTGCACAAGAGCCTGGGAGCCGCCACCGCCAAGCGCCTGGAGGCGGCGTTCCGCGCCCCGGCCCCGGGCATGGACCTGGCCCTGGCCCCGCCGCCCCGCGAGCGCCCGGCGCCCTCCGCGCCGTCGCCCCTGGGCGGCTTCGATCCCGCTGACCCCGAGGGGGCCGGGCTGCTGCTGCCGCCGCCGGGAGGCGGCGGAGGCGGCGGCGGCGGCGGCGGGGGCGCGGGCGGCGGCGGCGGGGTGAGTGTCCCCGGGCTGCTGGTGGGCTCGGCGGGCGTGGGGGGCCCCGAGCCCGGCCTCAGCAGCCTGCCCGCCGCCGGGGCCGCCCTGTGCCTCAAGTACGGCGAGGGCGCGGGCCGGGGCCCGGCGGCGCTGGCCGAGAGCAGCGGCGGCGAGCAGAGCCCCGACGACGACAGCGACGGCCGCGGGGAGCTGGCGCTGCGGGGGACGGCGGGCGCCGAGGCGCGGGCGGCGGGGGGCGCGGGGAGCGGCGGCGGGGCCCCGGCGGCCGAGGGCTGCCCCGGCGCCCCCCTGCACGGCGGCGGCGGCGGCGCGGGCGCGCCCCCGGGGGCCGGGCTCGGGGGCAGCGCCGGCGGCGGGAGCGGCGGCAGCAGCAAGAAGTCCAAAGAGCAGAAGGCCCTGCGGCTGAACATCAACGCGCGCGAGCGGCGGCGGATGCACGACCTGAACGACGCGCTGGACGAGCTGCGCGCCGTCATCCCGTACGCGCACAGCCCCTCGGTGCGCAAGCTCTCCAAGATCGCCACGCTGCTGCTCGCCAAGAACTACATCCTCATGCAGGCGCAGGCCCTGGAGGAGATGCGGCGCCTCGTCGCCTACCTCAACCAGGGCCAGGCGCTGTCGGCCGCCTCCCTGCCCAGCTCGGCCGCCGCCGCCGCCGCCGCCGCCGCCCTGCACCCCGCGCTCGGCGGCGCCTACGAGCAGGCGGCCGGCTACCCGTTCAGCGCCGGCCTGCCCCCGGCCGCCTCGTGCCCGGAGAAGTGCGCCCTCTTCAACAGCGTCTCCTCCAGCCTCTGCAAGCAGTGCACGGAGAAGCCTTAACCCGCGCCCCGGGCCGTGCGCCCCGGCCTCCGGCGCGGCCCCCCCTCCCCAACTCGGGTGCCCCCCCTGGATGGATGGATCGTCCGCGCTGGCAGGACAAAGCGGGGCGCGAGGACGGGAAAGCCGCCTCCGGGGCGAAGCCTCGGACCTCCTGGCCTCGGCCCCCGCCGGCAGCTCGGCCCTCGGGGTGGGGAGGGAGGGGAGCAGAGTTCGGGGTGGCGGTTTTTTTTTTGGGGGGGGGTCCCCTCAGCCAAGTGACACCTCGGATGGCAGCCCAGACCGCCCGGGGAGCCAACAAGTCTGCCTTCCTCCAAGGTGGAAAAGCAAATGGGAGAAGGACTGCACGGCCAGCCACCCCGCGAGGGGCTGCTGGGGGCGGGGGGGGGGGAACCCCAGGAGCCCGGGGCCCCGGGCGGGCCTCGAACCCTCCCTCCGACAAATCAGAAAGAGCGAGTCGTGATTCTGAGCCAGGAGAAACACTTGAAATGTAGACTTTTTCCGGCGGGGGCACGGGGAGGAGGGGCGCAGACAGAGCCCCGCGGCTATGGAAGACTGGTATTTTTTATTGTCTCCGAACTTTCTTCCTGGGAAGACGCGCAAAGTTTGGGGCGAGAGTGATAGGAAAAAACCACGGACCGACTGTGGCGGAAAGAATTGCATTTAGAGCTATTTATGTGCACCTTGTTACTTTATACTCTGCGATGATGTATGGACGATCCATTGTATTTATTTGTTCTTCTTCGAGGAGCCTTCCGCATCCACAGTATTTATCATGTGTTAAGGTCATTGGGTCTTATGTGCAGGGTTGGTTGTTGTTTTGTTATTTTTTTTAATGCCTCTAAAATTCTGTTTTATAGATTAACTTATACTGCGTGCCAAGTGTTTAAAGGTTTATTTACCAACAAATAGGAAGACAAATATTGATGTATCTGAGCTGCTTAGGTTTTGGAAAGATCACCTGGATATTTTTCAGTTGCATCATCCCTGTATTTAAATTGAGCTTTAATAAATTGCTTCAGTCCAAAAATTTCAGGAAAGGTGTATTCTTAATTGATGAATGAATTGATCTGTATTTTGGAAAGGGACTTCTTTGCATTCCAAAAGTGTAAAACATCACAGCAATAGATCCTAACGAAGAATGAGCTAAGCAAATATTTTTTTTCCCCAGGCTGTGCTGTGCATTTGTAAAGGTTCTAATTTAATTGCTTTTAATATATATGTACATATATAAGTTATTTTAACTGTGGAGAATTATTTAAGTTAAAAGACTGGTTTGATTTGCTTATGGTGTGAAATTCTTTGTTATTTTTCTAAAAAAAAATAAAATTTTAAAAGAAATAAAATAAAGCTAAGGAAGAGCAAGAAGCTATTTACCCAAAGTGAGCTTTCAGTTTTAGTTTGCATGGCTGTTTGTCTGCCTTTCCATCCTATTAAAAACAATCCAGAAAACCTTTTTTTAAAAAAAACAAAAAACAAATGAAGTCCTGCTATTTTCCATTCCCTGCAGATAATACAAATTCAGTTTTGTCAGGTTGGATGGTGAGTTGGAAGTTATGATGGATCTATTGGTGGGTTTTGGATGTGTAAAGAATGATATATACATATATATATTAAATAGGCCAATCAGACTATGACAGCTATGTACGACCATTTGTATGTGTATCTATGTCAGAAAGAATCTTTATTAAAATATTTTGATCAAACATTTTTATTATGCTGTGCTTTGTGGAAAGAGCAATCACCTCTTTTCTGTGTTACTCTTTGTTGAGAGGTAACAAGAAAGAAAGGAGTTTCAGAAAAGGCAGGGCAAGGTGCTCTATTGAAGCAGTCCTCCTCGTTCACTTGTTTACTTGTTAAAAGGTCTACAACCGAGCCAGGCTTGGAAAGAGAGGTGACTGGAGTCAGTGGAGGCCTGCAGAAGGGATCCAGAGCTCCCAGCTCTGTCGGGGCCTTCCAGAGCCTTGCTGTCTCTGGAGTTCTTTTCTACTTGTGTGATTTAGATAAGTCTTCCAGGGCCTGCCAAAGTGGGTAAAGTTTCTTAATTGTTTTCATCAAAATTTCTATATTCAAATACTTGAAGACCAGGGAAAAGAGACAGATTTGCGTCTTAGAACACTAGCTTTATTGTGGATGTCTAAGATTGCATGTCAAAAATCAGCTAAGTTCAATGACAGGCATTTGAATAATGTTCCTAGAAGTTCCCAGTGCTTACTGTGGGTATTGCTTGTTAGGGAGGTTTGTAGATGTGCAGATTGGGTTGGGCATGGAGTCTGTCAGAATGATGTATACACTTGGATTTGGAGTTCTCTGTTATCCTTAGAGGTAGATGTGGTTTGTGTTGTTGTAGAGGCTTTAGAGATGGGCATAGCGTTGGTGATGTGTTGGTAAAGAAGGTAGAGTGTTTCCTCTGTACTCAGTATGCTGAATGCACTTTTGTCTGTATAACTTCAGCTCATAAAGATATCCCTAAATGCCATCAGACTTAGTGGGGGGCGAGGGAGGATATTTTCTGCTCCACTTGGCATCAAAGGAGATTCATCAGAACCTGTAACTTTTCAGAAAACATAACAGCAAAAGGCCTTGAAGCTGGAGCCCTCTCAATCTAGGAGTGGGGGTAGAGAGAGGGAAAGAGATCAGGGCAGCCCCCGGGCAGAGGGAGAACAGTCTCTCAGCATCTACCAGACAAAGCCTGGGTGCTTCTAATTATGATTATTAAAACAATTTCCATGACGATGTCTAATATTATGTTAATTTGAAAACAACTGTGTATGAAAACTGTCGACTATAATACCTAAATTCATTTAATGAAACACATCGTTAAGGCAATTAAACCTCCTGGATGTGATTAAGAAACATAATTACGACACTGTTCTGCACCATAATTGGGTGTCTTTAATCAAGGGGTAAAGTGATCAGCAACACAGCCATTAGTTTGTATTGTTCTGGCCCTGCTGTCCATCATTCTGATTAGGAATTAACCACAGCCACCGGCAGGATCTTTTTTTTTTTTCTTTCCGCATATAAACATTGTGGGGGGACACATTTGTTGCGAGATTTACTGCTAAAAAAAATGTCTCCTTATTAAGAAAACTACCTTGGAATACTTCTCCTATTACCTCTGTGCTGTGCAACTCTTCTTGGAGATTGGACAGAGTAACAAATCCCAAACTTCAAGAATAAAGAAATGCTCACCTCCCCACCCACTCGGCCTTCTCCTCAGCCTCCAAGCCTCTTCCTGAACGAACATGTCCTGGATAGGGGTGGGACAGGAAGAGGCCAGGAGAATACGTTAAAAAGTCAGGTGAACAGGCATCATGAACTCAACTGTACCCAGGGGTTATTTTATTTTAGTCATTTCAGAATAAACAGACCAGAACCCAAAGCGGGTCTGCTTGCGATTTTAAGAATAGCACGAGAATCTGAAGCACAGGAGAAATACCTTTGGCTTTGATGTTGCATGCCTTCCTCTAACCTTTGCAAAGTTTCTTCACCAGCAATGCTTGAAGAAGGAAAGCGACGAGTGGCGAGAACCCTCTTTCCTTACCAACAACCCCCTTAGTCACTTTTCCTCTAAAGTCTTAGCCTTGAATCTCTCCCTAGTGTGGGAGGGCAGCACACACCACTGTGTGGCACTGGGCAGCCCTCAGAAGCCCTGGTGGTCAGGATAGGCTAGCTTCAGGACCAGAAGTTTCCTGTACTCAGCCACATTGTCCTGGAGAAGAGCAGACAGCCTCAACCAGGAAGACTTCAGGGCTTGAGGCCGGGCCAGGGTAGAAGGGCCTGGCCTGGCTGGGTTCTGGCACCTGCCGTGCCTACCTCAGGAGCTTCTCAGGTGCCTCAACATTCCAACCCACTTCGGGGATGCCAGAGCTTAGAGAGCAGGTGAGGCCAAGCCAATGCCGAGTCCCGCTTGCCTTTCGATTCTCATGCACATCCTATGGCTCGTTTGATACGCTGGACATGGACAGAAGCCTCAGCTGATGACTAGTCGTCAATGATCACCTTGAAAAACTTCTCTAGAAACCCCGTCTATCCTTTCCCTATGTGTGTGTGTGTGTGTGTGTGTGTGTGTGTGTGTGTGTCTGCTCCCTCTACTCTCTGCGGTTGCACACCTGCTCGAAAACCTTGTGTTCTGGAAATTTTCTCCCTCCAATCACTCACAATAGAGAACCCAGGCTCACGGAATCCCTGGTGCTTCATTCACCCTCTCTGGTCTCCCACCCAAGAGCTGACCCTTGCTATAGGCCCCCCGACCCCACGATGGCTCTAGGATGAACGGCATTGACTTTTCCAATGTAATGACTTATGAAAGATATAATCATGTGTTAAATTGAACCCTCCGTTTAACTGTTAATGGTGTGCTCTGGGCACATTTACGTATTAGATGCTATGGTAACTAATTACCACTAGGAAAAAGGATACTACACTCCCCAGACTGAAAAATAATGAGGAGAGTTCGCTTTCCCTGGCTGGCAGCACAACTGTGGCGGCTCTGCCCAGCGGAGCAAGGGACTGAGAACGCGATCCGAGATCTGCAAATGTTCCCGGACCCACAGAGGGCGGGAGGTAACGGATCCCGGGCAGCCTGGGCTCCTTAGGCAAGCCCTTGAGTAAACACGTGCTTGGGGGTGCAGGCTGCGGCGGGGGGGGGGGGGGGCTGACTGCCCAAGAGTGCCTCCGTACACAATTAAGCCACACAAGAAGCATAAAGAAGTTTTCTTTTAATTATAAACGCAGGTCAGACTGAATTCTGCCCGTGCCAAGCCACTTTCCATCCGTTCACACGTTCACCAATCGTGGTTGTGTGGACACAATCTCGGGGCGCCTCTCCTGTGCGCTCGGCCCGGGCTCGGCCAGGCCAGTGAGCTTCAGGGTGATTTACACTGGACACGGCAGCAGCAGGGGGGACCAGCCGGAGACCCCGGCTTCGGCTCGCTCTCCAGTGCAACCACCACCCCCCACTTGCAGGAGGAGCCTTTTTTCGCTGGACCCGATCAGATCTCGAGTTGACTGGGGGTCTGCACGCTGGGCAGGGAGTGGGGGTCCCCGAGCCTCTTCTGCCCCAAGTTCGGGCTCAGGGTTTGCGCGGGCCCCCGGGGAGGTACAGGGGTCCGGTGGGCGATCCTCCAGCCCACCCACCTAGCCCGGGTTCTAGGTAGACAAGCCCAGGGCGGATGTCTCCAAGGCGCGGGGAGGGGGGGACCCCACCCAGATCGCCCCTTCCCCCCGGCTTCTCGCACGGTGCAATTGCGGTTGACTTCCAAGTTTCCAGCCCCCCGCCCCCTCGGCCTCCAACTCTTCCGGAGGAGGGAGCTGTCCTGAGAATCGGGGCGGCAGGGGGTCCCCGGCACCCTCCCAGGCAGGCAGGATAGATCTACCCAAAGCTCCCAGGCTTCCAGGGGAAAGAAAACAGCCCAGCCAAACCCCAGAATTCTGCAAGGGGGCCCCAGTTGAAAAACCCCACCGAACTCTCGCTGGCAAGGGTGCAAGGTTCCTGGGGGTGGATTTGGGTTCAATTCTACCATCCTTACATTGCTTGTGTAAATCGCGCATCTGAATAGGATCCAGGAGACTTTTCCGGGCTGTTGCAAAGTCATGAGGTACCTTGGAATGGGTGTGCATGAGCCTGGCTGTGTCTGACCCCCCTGCTCCCCCCCGTTCTCTAATGTTCTTGAATTCAGGCAATACAGAACTAGAGCCCAGAGGGCTTTAGAAGGGAAAGGGTGAGCCCGCACAAAGAAAGAGGATCTTCAGTGACCCCCAACCCCATGCGTTCTGGACACGCCTGCCTTACAAGTCCAAACCTCCAGGAAGCTTTGGTGGAGAGTTGGCTCAGATTATGGACAATGGGGTATCACTCTGCTTCCCAGCGTGAGAAAGAGTTAATTCTTTCCCAAAGACCATAGTTGCCCTTGTCTTCTCAACCTGATTCAGAGGTGTCATAAAATATGAAGCAAATTTATGATCTGTTTCAAGCACTTTATTGCTGTATTTTTAAATTCATATATGCACATATAAGAACTATGATCTGTGAATAATTTGAAATGCTATAGCAGAATGATACATTTTCGATAAAACATAACCATATCTTTGTATAATTGTGGCAGGTTAAAAGAAAAAAGAAAAATAGATTTCTAATGTGGACCAAACTAAAAAACTAATGACAGCCATAAACTGCTAACCAACCATAAATTAACATCTTCATCAAATGCTAAAATGGTATTACTAGTTATATAAAGCAATTATTATTTCTCCTTATAAGTTTTAAAATAAAGTTCAAGAATATTTAAAGGGCCCACTATTTACAAATGTTTCTCATCCTTAAAGAATTCATATTTTTTTTAACTAGAAGAATGGTCACAATTGAAATCTGCTGCCTTAATAGAGATGTTCAAAGATGAAAATTTAGATGTAAATGTAAAATGCTTCATGACCCAACCTCATTTTGTATATATTTTCTGTTCTGGCAATTACAAAGGAACTTGGTGCAGGGATTTCTATTAAATACCTTTACTTGTTCTTTGAAAAGACAAATAATATCATTATGGGAGCGTCTTGGGCCCTGTATCTAACTAGTTAAAACCTTCATTGTGTATTCAAGTAAGTATAAGTACATTTGCTCTGAATGGTCAGTCTCTCTGCAGTCCCATGCCAGGCTGAGTCTGTGCCCTTCATTTCTTAAGGCTTTGAGGAAAGGAAATAATTTTCGTAGCCTGGCTTCCACAGAAACAAAGAGCCATGCAAAAGGATGTTTCAGAAAGTGGGGCCAATTAGTGTAACTTACTTTAATTTTCTAAACCAGCACTGTGCATGCAGAAACATATCTAATATATATATTTCTCAAAAGTATGAAATTTAAAAAGAATCTATCAATACTTAGCAAATATGCTTTTGAAACCATTTAGAAAAATATTTTTTGAGAGAAAAACAATTGAATGATGGAGAATATGGGTGGCACACATCCTTTGATCATCTCTGCTACTGTTGTTCTTTACAGTCTGTTGCCCTTGGGAATACTAGGTGGTCATCTGTAAAGAGTGATGAATAAGGAAGGTCTTCAAGGTGTTCACTCTCAACATGTTCCAGTGGGTTAATTTTTGCAAGCATTGTGTAGCTCGATCACTTCCTTCTTCTAGAGTGAAAACTCATAACTTTCTGTACATCACAATTAGTTAAAAATATAAAGGATCTGAAAAAGAATATATGAGTGTTCAGTCTGGAGGAAATACTATTTGCACATTATTAACTTCCTTAAAAATTCAAAAATTATTTCAAATACTTAAAAATTCCTGTTAAAGTATAAGTCAAAGGCATTTATAAAACTTTCAATATATACTTCTCAAGATGATGGAATCAAAGCAGTTCTCTTAAACATTAACTTGACAATAAATCCAAACCATTTATTAAAATGTTTGAATTACTTGTTAACTAATGATGGCATACATTTAAGCTTAATTATAATGCCTAGTTCTTAGAAGTAAAAGTTATGTGAAATGAATGTTTAAATTTGACTCAAAGTGAGTTGTTGATAACCATACATTTACCTGTTCTTTCCATGCCTGGTTTCTCTTATACCCACAAGTTGTGACCAAGAATGCTTCATGATTCAGTCTCCAATTGTTTCTTTGTGTACAGTCTGTAATGTATTATGTCTCTCCTTATAGGAACACATGTAGGAATTTACAATATAAACTACACTTCAAATAATTAATGATAAACAATACCAAATAATCTTTTAAGAGTCCAACATAACCATCGAACATATTTCTCCATCTCTACCTTGGATAGAAAATTCACATTATTAGTCACATAAGCATGACTGATTCTAGAAACTTTTTCTAGTTTTAAGTCAGCAAGTGTTTTATAAAGCAAAAATAATGATTTCATAGAATGCTATTTAGTGAGCAATTTATTCTATTTGGCAAATAAAGAATGCTGAACTTACTACTTCAAATGAACAGAGCATCTCCTAAAAGAGGTTAACTTCTGTTACCTGCTAGCAGGAGCACACTCGAATATATTTCTAACAGAGGGTAACTGAGATTCCTGTCGTACATTAATGACTCAAACGGGTGTTCCCAAGAAAAACCAAGTGCCTCAGTGAACTCCAGATATACAGTTAGTGAAAGAATCACATTTCATTTTCACTAGGTAAATTCTGTGATGTTCATTGTTTGCTTTGCTTTACAATGTTCAGTTTTATGATTCAATTGAATACTATTCAAACATTTCTTAGCTTTATTCATTATCTGTAGTAAAGTGAAGAAAGCTGCAGAAGATAAAAACCACATCTAATGAGATTTCTTTCCCATGTCTTATTTTTATACATCCCCTTCACCAAATGAAAGTGACTACTAAGAGCTGTAGCCGCATCAGGTTAGTCTGTTTAGAATAAACCTTATGAACTTAGAGATAGTTCTTGGATCTGTGCATAATCTACACAGAAGGAAATAAGTCAAGAATGATTGGAAGATATTATGGATGCAACAACACACTTTTAAGGGGAAGCTCAGGGGATTGGAAGTGGAGGGACAGGGATGTGAGAGTGTTCAGAGAGCAAAAGCATTTTGCAAACAATTTCCTATGTGCAATCAAATTTTCTATCACATAATACTCTTAATAGGTAAAGAAGACAAAGTCATTCATCTGTGGCTTAAACATTGATTTATTGATTGTTGTTGTAAATAAAAGAACAGTAAGGTTTACATTCACAAAATACTTGAACTACTTATTTAATATGTTAAAGATAATTTGCTTCATTATACATTCACATATGTCATTTTAAAAATGAAAAAGACCAAATATATCAGAACAATAGTTAATAGTTTACAGCATTTTTCTAATTTTAAAAATATAATCATTGACATATTATTACCTATTTTACATTGTGCAGTTTTATAAATTAACTTACTCTACAAAGAAGCATAGACAAAATAAACATTTAAGCTGAAAAGGGCAAACCTCAACGATTTGCCAGATTAACATTATGAAGTAATGATTGTTTTTGATAAAGATGTCAAATTTTATGTGATCTCTCATTATGTTTGGAAATAATGCTACAGGGAATGTAATCATGGTATGCTAACTTTTTCATAATCGGGTATGTGAATATAATACGTAATAATGCAGTGCTAGAAAATAAAAGTTTGCAACACTAACAAATTTAGAAAGTGTCAATTTTAAAGGCATGCAATTGTTGTTTATCTATCTGTTGACATTCTTTTTAACTGGGGTCAAAACCTGGATAAAATTTGTGCTTTGGTCTTTGAAGGGATTTAAGGGATTTTGCTGTTATGTTAGAAGCTAAGAAAAGGAAATATTGCTCAAATCACATTTTTCAAAGAATAAGAACAAAGAACCATGAACGTTGTGAGCACAGAAGTTTCTTTGTCTTAGACATGTGGCCCAACACTTAATGATAAAATAATATATCCTAGAAGGACCAAAGTAAGTCAGATAAAAGTTTCCTATTGATTGTTTACTAAGCAGAAATTAAAATATGATATCTCCAGTGACTTCTCTGTTGCAACAACATTAAACCATGCTACTCAGGTAAATTTAAGAATATGGCAATTTCTACCTCAGACAATATGGCATGGTAAAATCCTAGTACAAACTGAAAAGTGAGTGGAGTATGTTGTGCAGTATGAGATGAAGTCTAGGGCTCAGGATGGACACACGTAGTTGTGTGTGTATGTGTATATGCGTGTGTACATTCACACATGTGTGAGTGTTTGTTAGAGAGAAAGTAAAGAGACAGAAACAGAAACAAAGAGAAACAGAAAGGGAGAAAGAGAGGGAGGAGAGAGAAAAAGAGAATCAAGAACTCTGCATAAAGCCAATAATCTGTAGAGCCAACATACTTGGTAGGTAAAAATAAAAAGAAACTTTGCTCCACGGGGTCAGACCATAGGAAAACTTGTCTATCTTGGTCTTGTATCTACAAGAAACTAACAAATAAAAGAACAGCCATTTCTCGTGTGTATTCCTAATCAAGGGATTGAATTCTACTTGATTTAGAGCTAAAACCCATAATATGCAAGTAGTGACCCCTCTTTGTTCCTAATTACCCCAATTTCAAGTAATCTGGGTTTGATAATAAGCTTAGCAGTCTGACAAAATTCTCTCTGGAAGGATGAACTTTAAACCCAGGTCTTAACTTTCCTTTTTCCTGAGTCATAATTCCAAGGAGCAGGGTTTAGTAATCAAGCCATACCAAGGAAGAGTTAAATAAAACATAAGCACTACGGAATCAGACCCACAGAACACAAAGTGTTTGGAAATATCATATATAGGATATAAAGTATGTTTGCTTAGTATTACTAAAGGGATGAAAGGTAATATTGTGTGTCTGCTGAAGGAACGAGATATTCTAAAAGATGACCACATCAAATGAAGAACTAAAAGGAATTCTCAAACTAAAAAGAAAGTAATCATTCAGCTTCAAAAGCTCCACGAAATGGAAAATTTGAAAGCTGACATGTTGGAGACACTTTGACTGAAAATCGACTGAAATTCCATAGAACAAGCAGCTTGGATATCTCTGAAGAAGGAAAGTAACAAACTCATTATGTCTTAGGGAAAACGAAGCCTCTCATGGCCTACATGTGCAAGAGATAGAGGTAGTTGGAGACAAGATTTACAGACGCTTCGTAGGGCTAACCACTGTAGTGGGAGAGGGAGATGTTGCTCTGAAGTTCTTGTTTTGTCCCTCCCTGCAATCCCTCACTCCCATGGCTCCATTAATGGAGAAACACATCACTGAGAAGTGGTGATCGCATATTATGGAATATTATGCTTCGCTTAGGAGTAATGGAGCAAATACTTATAGAGCATTTTGGATATCTGTCATCTATCTTCTATCCATCTATCTGAATTTTGGTGCTGGTCTTGGGGTTTGAACTCAGGTCCTCGGTAACCTCCACTTTGGGCTTTTTTGGTAGTTCAGTGGAGATTAGAGTCTCACAGGCTTTCTTGCTTGGCTGGCTCTGAACCACAATCCTTGGGTCTCGGCCACCTGAGTAGCTAAGATTACATGTGTGAACCAGTGGCGCCTGGCTTGGATATATATATTTAAAATACAAAGCTTCATAAAAGACAGAAAGGCTATGCTTTGTAGAGAATATGTTTATGCAAATTAAAAGCAAATGATCTCAAGATGATCATATATATATACCTACAAATGAAATGTACATGTCAAACGCTACACATTGCTTGATAGCGACAGCTATGATGTTAAGTTTTAGAGAAGAAATAAAAGGTAAGCCGAAGGAACCTCGCTTAGACTAACTATACTTGTGTGCCATGAACTAAGGAGAACAGGAAGATTTCCCCAGCTCTCAAACCAAACCGAAGATTAAGAAAGAAAAGAAGAAACAAATTCAGTTGTTGAGTCAAATACCAGATTAGGCACCTTATACACAAAAGACACTGAAAGAGAAATCTAAAGAAATTCCTTTTGATAGAAGTTACAGACAGGAAATATAGCAAGGAAAGATCATACCAGCTGACGCTTACAGTGAGTGATATGCAATATAGGACCAGAGAGAGGTAATAATGCTCAGAGAAAATGGATGCTGATATTCCATTCTCAAAAGACCTCCGTCTGAGACTCCAGAATCATCGTGCCACATGCATATGACAAGGAGAATCTAAGGACTTCAAAAACTCACAGAACATGTAAAGGGGTAAGAGAGAAGAAGCAGCCTGAACAATTAAATTGAATAACAGCTAACCCCTCATTCGCATGAAGGGACGCATGAAGAATAGGCAGTATCTTTGAAGTGTTAGGAGGAAGTAACTATCCACCTAGACTTGTACATGCAGCTGTCCAACTTCTCGTGTCTACTCAGCAGACTGGAAATCAGGTGGTAGAGGAAACATTTGCACTCCACGTGTATTGCAACACTCTTTCACACTAGCCAAGTTATGGAATCAGCCTCAGTGTCTGTTAACAGAGAAATGTCTGAATTCAATGTGCTGTATGGCTACAATGGAAAGCTATCTAGACCTGAAAGGAAATTCTAACGTTTGAGACATTAGATGTGATTGGAGAACATTATCCTAAATTAAGAAAAAAAAAAAAAAGCTTGGCACAGAAAGAGAAATTCCACATATTCTTTCTTACTTATGGATCTAAAATAATTAAATTTGTAAAAGTAGGGAGTAAGATGGTACTTACAGAAGTAGTAGGGCATGAGAATAGGGTGATGAGTTAAAGAATAGAAAATCTCTACTGGGAAGACTCTCTCTCCTCTCTCTCTCTTTCTCTCTCTCTCTCTTTCTCTCTCGCTTGCTCTCTGAGTTCTGTTGCAGTGAATAAGGTTAATACGTTTTAAAATCGCTAAGAGAACACATTTCAAATGCTCACAGACTTAAATTATAAACATGAGAACAAAGGCTCATATGTATATATATATGTATATACACACATACACACAAATATATATATACATACATACATACATATACACACATATATATATGTGTGTGTTGGCTAAGGTATGGTATATACAGGATAGGGTTCCAATGGCGTAACTGCTTCAGACTACTAACTTACAGTTCAACGAAACGAATACCAGGAAGCTGAAACACGTATTGGCAGAAGGGAGGGGGTAGCTCAAAGGGGAAGGAGAGTGGATGAATGGAGAGAGGAAGCGTGGGAAAACAGAGTCATGGTATTCAATGTACATTCGGGAAGATGGAGCCGGTAACTGGACAGGATGGTGGGGTTGGGACGGATGGAGGAGAACAATAGAAGGCCTGACCTCGATCACAATGCTTTCTATTCATACATTGACATACTGAATGTTTTTTAAAGTTAATTATTTGAGGTGATGGATATGTTATCTGGTTTTATTTTAGGATTCCACATTGTATTCACAAGTCACACGGTCACTTGGTACCCCGGAAATGTATTCAATTATAAATGGTCACTTCGAAGATCAAGACATCCTCAATCAGGTAAAACCAACATACCAGCGAGTGCACACGTGGACGAGAGCAGTGCTCAGGGAGAGAACAGTGCTAGATCCTTATTTAAGGACTGAGTACGTCATGAGAAGCAGTTCGTAATGTTTATTTTTCAAATCCATTTCTTGTTTTTAAAGCAAATTTCTGAATTGTTCAAGTTTCCAATCAATGCAGCAGGAATTAACTGGGTTAATTACTTGCTGTGTCTCTTTATATACTGTATCATCTTTTACATCAAATATCAATGGCATGGTAAGCCAATATCAGAAATCTTTAGTTGGCACCAGTGGCTCATGCCTCTAATCCTAGCTACTCAGAAGGCTGAGATCTGAGGATGGCAGTTGGAACCCAGCCTGGGCAGAAACGTCTGTAAGACTCTTATAGCCAATAAACTACTCAGAAAAAGCCAGAAGTGGAGCTGTGGCTCAAGTCATAGGTCACTAGTCTTGACCACAAAGAGACTCAGGGATGGCACCTAGGCACTGAGTTCAAGCCCCAGGACAGGCACAGAAAAAAAAGGATGGAAGGAAAGAAGGAAGGAAGGAAGAAAGAAAGACAGAAAGAAAGTGAGAGTGAGAAAGAAAGAAAAGAAAGAGAGAGAAATAAAAGAGAGAAAGAGAAAGGAGAGAAGTCTTTGACTCACAATGCTTCACTGTATCATGAAATTATATTGCATCACATAATGCCACACTCCAAAATAATGCAAATGAACTTCAAGCTCAAAGGTAAGATGAAAAGAACAAACACTGTTATCTAGTGTCTCAGGTTTTATAAATGAAAGCATTTAGGAAAGTGTTTATTGCAATATTGACATACCTCTTACAGTTTATACTAAAGCCAAATGCTACAGTGGATGCTGAAATGATTTCCACATTTGGTCCTGTAATAAACCTAATCCTAATGTCTAGGGCAATTGCAGAATTGGTGTTTTCTTATACATTAAATCTTATCAGCATCTAACACGAACAAGAGAGGTCTTATATAACAAGAAATGTTGTTCTATTGAGCCACAGTATACAAAGTAATAAAAAACATTTATGGATGATTAAATATGGAAGTGAAGTCAAAACATTTAATCTGCTGCAAAACTCATTTAATGCAAACGTGCCCCAGCAATATAGATATTATTGATATTATACTTGAAGGGAACATTTTCATACAGTGTAGCTCACAGAAATTTAATTTCCTTCTCTGAGAATTTGGAACATGTTAGTCTGAGTCCATTTCTAACACATTTTTTCCAGTGGTACATAAAATGTACTTTTACATATTAGAGAAGAATTTGAGTGACTTGAAATTCTCCCAGTGCCAAATTTATGGCTGTAAAGTTGCACTTATTATACCAAGTGGAAAATCACACTAAGTGGATGCTTTCAAAAGCTATTTTGAACTTCTCATCAAGGATATTCTAAGGATCATTTTAATGCCACCATTCTGATTTAAGTTTTGTGACCACGGACAAACTAGGACTGACCTCAGATAAAACAGAGATTGGCACTTCTAAAACAAATACACACAGCAATTACATTTGTAGGAATAAAGAACAGATAGACACGTTTGTGACAGGTTCATTGCTATAAATTTCTTTCCCTCTTTTTGCTTCTTTAAGCTTTTGCCTTATACCGAAAGGAAACATCAGATTCTGGATATTGAATACCTAACAACAAGCGGCTATGGTCTTGTCTTACAGGTTGGTTGTCAAGTATTTCAAAATCAAAATATGTTAGAAAAAAAACCAACAAAAGCTTTATTTCAGCAACAGCTAGAAATCGGCCTGGACATTTGGTGGCTCCAAACCCAAAAGGCATTATGTGGAACTTCAGCTTCTTCCCTCTTTTGAAAAAGGTGGTCTTCTTCTTGCCATTGTCAACAAAGCGATCAAATCTAAACTCCTACAAAGAAAAACCAACAGTGTTAGTTTTACTTGACACCAAGGGCCAGTACTTTGTGTCTGCCTGTAATCTTTGCGACACAGTAAGCAGAGATCTGAGAACCCCCAGGGATTCAAAGCCACCCTGGGCAAGAAGTTCTGTAGACCTTGAAGATAAATCTTCAACTGTCCAACAAAAGGCCGGAAGTGAAGGTATGACTCAAGTAGTAGAATGCTAGCTTTGAATATAAAGGTCAGAGAGAACATCTGGGCCCTGAGTTCAAGCCCCAGTACATCCACCCCCCTTCCCCCCATCACACATAACTTTTTTTGTGAAATACTTCCAAATTCAGATCTAACAAGTTGCCAGGTCTCCCTTCCTGTTTTCAAAGGCGTCTTTTAGTTTTGCAAACTTCAGGGAAAGAAAACTTGATTATGTGTATACCCCATGTGAACTTAGAAAACACACCCCCAAATGCTCTTAGGAAATGACTTCTCCATATACAAGTGAAATCTAAACACATAAGCGACTTCGTTTCCCCTTTCCTATTTCTCTCCCAGTGTTTTAATTTTCTGTGGCTATCACAAAGTACTTGATACTGGGAAAATTATAAAGAAAAGAGGTGTGTTTTGGCTCAAGAGTCTGGGGTCTTAGGTGCTCAAGAATCTGGTGCTTATAAGGAACTTACGCTGCCTCACCTCATGGTAGAAAGAAGAAAGTCAACTGTTGGTTGAAGAAAACTAACAGGTGAATTTGGAAGTTGTTAGATTGTCCATTGTATTTCATTCATATACATATTAGTATGTTTATACAAGAGGAAAACGTATATTTTAAAGCAATATTCATGCTTGCAGGCAGGGCTTAAGTGGTAGAGCACTTGCCTAACAATCCTGAGGCCCAGAGTTCAATTCTAGCATTGCTAAAACAAAGAAACAGCCCTAGAAATAAACAAACAAAAGCCCCAAAGAACAAAAAACAATATTTAAGCTCTTGAAGAAAACATATTGAATGAGAAAATAAACATGTAGAGAATGAGAAGTAATTGAATATTCATTACTTCCGAATAGTAGCAATGGTATAATACTGAAGACTTAAAATTCACGTTAGATACAAAGACCATTTTGTGGATAGAGAATAATTTTTATATCCATGACAGAAGAAGATTGCATAAGATCCTAACTCATGTTTTTCAAATACTATGTTTAGTTCGGCTCAATATGTTTTTTAAATTTTTTTGAGCACTTCCTGGGTAGAAAGCCCTGATGTTACAAAAGCATAAAACCTGATGTACTATATGACTATGTTATATCATACACTCAATTCACAATCTGGTTGTAGGAAGCCAGAAATGACTCTATGACTCCCTAATAATAAACAGGACCCGCCAGTGTTTTGAAGGGATGACCAAGGAGCTGCACTGCTAGATCTGGTTTAAAGTCCTTGTTGATAGCACGGTGACAAAGTACAGAATTCCCTCCTTCATCTCCACGAGTCCGGGGCAGGTGAGCTGTAAACTGTAGCTAGTTAGCCGCAGCTTGTCAGGGCTTGTGGACACTTCTCAACTCTATGCTGAAGGGCTTCACAGTCAGTAACATGACGGTGACATCTCGGGAAAGTTGAAAGATACCCATTTCTGGTTTCAGTATGTTAGGTATGCGGTGTTAATGTACTACAGCACGAACCCTTTCACATGAAGAATCTGGCTGTAAGAAGACAGTTGCAAGGCCTCATCACTACCCTGTAGGCCCTTCGGTCAAGGGGGACATTTTCCCCCGTGGTACTCATCAAGGCTCTCACAGTATTTTGGGTTTAGTAGGAGCTCCAAGCATCTTTGCTTCTTTGAAGTCAATCGATGACACATCTCGATTCCTGTTTGAGGCTTCAGCAAGGTTATTTGGAGCATAACTAGTCTATTCCAAGAATAATGAAAACAATCAACCTCAACAGGCTGATTACGATAGTAATTTAAGATTTTTTAAGGCCTTTTAAATCCATTTATCATCCTATTATGTCCTAACTCTACAGAGTAGCTAGCTAGGCAAGAATTGCCTGCAGTTAACAAGACCTGTAACTACAGAGCTGGTGGGGCGATACTTCAAAGGCTCATTGCTCTCTCCCTTTCTGTGTGTGTGTGTGTGTGTGTGTGTGTGTCTGTGTGTGTGTGTGTGTCTGTGTGTCTGTGTGTGTCTGTGTGTCTCTCTCTGCCTGCTGGTACTAGGACTTGAACTCAGGGCGTCACACTCTCATTTCACTTTTTCACTCAAGGCTGGCACTTTGTTTCTTGAATCACAGTTCCATTTCCAACTTTTTGCTTCTGAAGTGGAGATAGAGTCTCACAGATTTGTGGGTCTGGGTGGGAATTGAACTAGGATCCTCAGATCTCCGGCTCCTGATGCCCAAGAGGACGGGGCGGGGGAGGGAGGAGGAGGAGACAGTGGTTCTTCACATGAAGTGGCAGCACAGTGGGTAACACATTTCTACTTTAGCGGTGGCACTTTATCCCCTACAGTCCAACAATGTAGCCAGGCCGTTCTTTATCCCTTAGCCCTTCTAGACCTAGAAAATTGAACCACATTTGGTCTCCATCGTTCCAGTTCAGTGCATTTAGGCAGAAAGGAAATCATAATTCACTTCTGATTGTTTGACAGTCCTTCGCATTTCTTGACAGTAATAGACGTAAATCTGAAGGAGACCTCGGATTTTTTTTAAACTACTTACTCCTTACTAGGTAATAAATAGATTGCTGGTGCTGCCTGGAGAAGCTTGCGAAAAAGAGGAGGAAGGAAGCGTCAAGGGGGACTGGTTCCTTTGCTCTTACTCGCTGTAAACTTCACTTTGCCAGTGTATTTTCACATATGGCAAAAGCTACAAGAATGCTGAATACACAATATGCTAAGCCGCCAATATTCAGAAAAGGAATTATCTTTAATACAGCAAGAGCATGTTGGTAACCCAGCAGGAAATCAGATCTCAAACATTTTTCTTCTTTCTTTTTGACAATACTGGGATTTGACATCAGAGCTTCTTATTTAGCAAGTCTGGCGCTCTACCACTTGGGCCATGCCTGAAGCTTAACTTTTTCATGGATATTTTGAAGATGGAATCTAGAAAACTTTTCCACCAAGGCTGACCTGAAACCATGACCCTCCAGATATTAGTCTCCTGAGTAACTAGGATTATTGACTCTCTGGCACTCCGTGTCACTTACTGTTTTAAACATGTTTCTTTTTTTTAAAAATACTTTAGAATTCAAATCTTTCCGGTTCTATAAAAAATGCCTTGTCCAAACTAAGTCCAAATATTTGCAAGAACTGAGGGCTAGTTCAGAAAGTATCCATGGCACTTAAATGCCTCCTGGGATCTCTTTTTACTGTAATTCATACTGCCTCAAGTCTATTTCTGCACGTATAGACAAGCTGCTACTTTATTTGGCCATTGTATACCCAGTACCTATAGCTGTCCTGATTTGAAGCTTTAATGACACTGTTTTTTTCTCTTTCCATCTATTCATCCATTCTAGCCTCCCCTTATTCAATCCACTTTCAGGGAGAGTGTCCCTGGGTGGAGGACTTTGAAAGCAGTCTACACCACCACAGTGCAAGCACAGGTAACAACAGCACGGGCAGTGGCAAATTCCCAGAGACAGGGTGGGACTCGGGGTCACCATCAAGTCAGAGATGATTAAAGGTGATTTTAGTGGAAACATCTGGAACTGGCTGAGCGAAAATAAAGTCATTTCAGGAATAGAGATGCAAGACTCAAAGTTGTGAAGTGTGAAGGAGAATCCTAAGCTATGGTGGCCTGCAATAGTCTAGAGTTTTCTAGAGCTCTGACATTCAGAAACCATGCCTCGTGACGTTGGAAGAAACAATGTTCTGCTAAGGTTCTTCAGCTCTGTGTCCTCCAGGAGCATCTATAACTGTATTTCGAAGAAGTCTTCCTCATAGTTTTGCCTGAATAGCCATATATAAAGAAGGCTTTATCATTCCATTCCACATCTATGGGGTACTGAACACAAGGCTCTATTGAGCACTTTGCCTTGTGTTCCCAATGACAAATGGCCCCCGATAGGGTTTTCCAGGATTTTCTTTTCTTCTTTACTGTCAGTGCATGATATTTTGGTGATGGGGCATTTATTAAGCGAATATCTACTGCATCATTGACAACTGAAGCTGAGAATTAAAGAAATACATGGCTGATTGTATGTGATTAATCACTATTCACAGAATGAATAATCAGAGCAGGCCAAGTCATAGAACTATGACTCCAAATTGTGTCTTTTCTTCCTTGCTAGGAATTATCAGCATTGTACATTTAATTTCAAGAAAACAATGCTTTGACAAATATTTAGCTAGTTTTTTCTAATGTAAGTGCAGTATAATCGTTAATGTAAAATCTAGGACATAATTGAGAGTGGTTAGCAACTGAAGTTAATGACGCTAATGAGCTAAAGCAGTATTCATAACACTACTATATTTTTTCTTCTGAGAGTTAGAGGCAAATGCTTGTGGTTACAATCAAAAGTAGTGATATTTGGGTATCGTCACTTAGGAAATTTGCTGTGGTGGTGAGGGAGAAACATAAATGAAAATGTTTTTTTAAAAAAAGAAATTCTTGGGCTGGGGATATAGCCTAGTGGCAAGAGTGCCTGCCTCGGATACACGAGGCCCTAGGTTCGATTCCCCAGCACCACATATACAGAAAACGGCCAGAAGCGGCGCTGTGGCTCAAGTGGCAGGGTGCTAGCCTTGAGCGGGAAGAAGCCAGGGACAGTGCTCAGGCCCTGAGTCCAAAGCCCAGGACTGGCAAAAAAAAAAAAAAAAAAAAAAAAAAAAAAAAAAGAAATTCTTTTTTCGGTCCTGCAGCTTAATCTCAGGGCCTAGTGTCCTCCCTGAGCCTTTTCTTTCTTTCTTTCTTTTTTCTATTTATTGTCAAAGTGATGTACAGAGAGGTTACAGTTTCATACGTTAGGCCTTGGGTGCATTTCTTGTACTGTTTGTAACCTCCTCCCTCATTCCCCCCTCCCCCTCCCCCTTTCCCTCTCCCCCCCATCCTCTGTGAGTTGTTCAGTTGGTTTATACTAAATGGTTTTGTAAGTATTGCTTTTGGAGTTGTTTGTCTTTTTATCCTTTGTCTCTTGATTTTGGTATTCCCTTTCACTTCCCTAGTTCTAATACCAGTATATACAGTATCCACTGTACTCAGATGAGATACAGTGATAGTGCGAGTACAACCACAGGAAGGGGATACAAGAGGATCATCAACAATAGAAGCTATGGTTTCACATGGCATGTTGAAAGTAATTACAACAGTGACATAACAGTCGTTTCCATAACATGGAGTTCATTTCACTTCGCATCATCTTATGTGTTCATAAGGGCATAGCTATTGGGCTCTTGTGATCCTCTGCTGTGACTAGCCTAAACCTGTGCTAATGACTCCCTATGAGGGAAACCATAGAGTCCATGGTTCTTTGGGTCTGGCTCACTTCACTTAGTAGAATGGATCAGGAAAATGTGATACATATACACAATGGAATTTTATGCCTCTATCAGAAAGAATGACATTGCCCCATTCATAAGGAAATGGAAGGACTTAGAAAAAATTATACTAAGTGAAGTGAGCCAGACCCAAAGAAACATGGACTCCCTAAGCCTTTCTACTCAAGACTAGCACTCTACCACTTTGAGCCACAGTTCCACTTCCTATATTCTGGTGATTAATTGGAGATAAGAGTTTTATTGACTTTCTTGCCAGTGCTGGCTTCAAATTGCAATCCTCAGATTGAACTCTGATTTCCAGAGTTCCAGCAGTACCCAGCAAAAATTTCCTTAACTTCTCAATCAAGTTTTTCTTCCTTTTTGCTTGTTATGTGGATATAGCAGAGTGAGAAGTAGAAGGAATACAAGAAGCAGTTCCATAAAGATAGGGAGATGTGGTAGACCTATGTTGAGCTTTGCTGATAGCCTGAGTGTTGGTTTAATTACTATGAGAGGACTAGAAATCATTACAATGAAAATAGCAAGTAGAAGTGGAGTCCAATAAAAATTAGTTACAGATAAAACTATTTTGAAACTTAAAGGCTTCATCAGATATTAGCTGTTCATTTGTTTTATTTATTGCCTATTAGTGGGCAGAACTTTTTTTTTTTTGGCCAGTCCTGGGGCTTGGACTCAGGGCCTGAGCACTGTCCCTGGCTTCTTCCCGCTCAAGGCTAGCACTCTGCCACTTGAGCCACAGCGCCGCTTCTGGCCGTTTTCTGTATATGTGGTGCTGGGGAATCGAACCTAGGGCCTCGTGTATCCGAGGCAGGCACTCTTGCCACTAGGCTATATCCCCAGCCCCAGAACTTTTTGATATTGTAAAAGTCAAGATAAATTTTGTCTGCAGAACAATTCCACCATACCTTTGTAACCAATCTACATCCTATTGCTGTGGTTACTTGATAATGCTTCTTCTAAAAGGCATCGAAACCATCTACACCCCCCTACTCATAGACATTTGCTTTGTTGATTAAATATATGCAAATTATGCTATTGTATTTGAATCTAGTCTCCTCTTCCTTAGTTGCCAAATTCAACAGTATCACAAATTCAGCTGGGTTGCAAAACATCTATCTTAGAAACCAAGTTTAAAGTAGCCCAGCTTTGAAATGCTCAAAAAGGATCACAGAAGTTAAGTTCCCTTCCGTAAGAAAGACAGTGTGCAGGCAAAGACCCTGAGAGAGGCAGTCGCCTTACTTGGTGGGAAGAATAGGCAGAAAGAACCTGGCTGCTCGTAATTTGCATGCGGGTGGTGATCTCTCAAGTAGTATTAAGGGAGGAACCAGAGTAGATTAATTTCTAGCCTTTGATGCTCATCAACTTGAGCTTCAGAAAAAAAAAATAGAAGAAGATGACACAATTACCCTCAGAGCTTCCCCCATGAGCAGCAGCTTACATTCTCAAGTTCATAGTGCTAGACTAATTGATCTAGCCGGGGCACCGACCACTTCTTTTTTTTTTTTTTTTTTTTTTTTTTTTTAAGTATATGGGTTTAACTACAGTGATGATGTTATTTGAATCAACTCTATTTTGGAAATATGCTGCAAAAAATACAGTAGTTGAATGTCATTTATTTTTATCCAGCCTTGTCAGTAGTCAACCCACCATGGTTTTTAATTCTTTACCAACAGTACCTAATTTGGGTCTAAAGTTATTGATGGCCAAGATAGAATGCCCATTTCATAGAGAGTCTTCTGTTGGCATTTCTACTTAGAGATTATACTATCTTTAAGATAGATCCTTAGGACACACATTAGTGTTTTCTTTTTTTAAAGACAAACTTTCCCATCAGAAGGAAGAAAAAAACCAAAACTATCAAGTTGTCTCAAATCCTGCCTGTATCATATTGGAGAGAGAAAGAGAGAGAGAGAGAGACAGACAGACAGACAGACAGAGAAAGAGACAGAGACAGACAGAGACAGAGACACAGAGCCAGAAGGAGGGAGGGAGGGAGGAAGAGAAAAAGAGAGAAACAGAGAGACAGAGAGATAGAGAGAATGAAGACAGGGATGTTTTGTACAGCCTAAGAAGTAGCAGTGCCCGGCTTGATGCTTGCTTACCTCTGGAGCTTCAAAAACTTCAGGGTCATTATGTAGCATTGGAGGAAAAATGGCTATCAATTCTCCCTTCCGCAGACAGCAGTCACTGGTGTCAGAACTGATAATCAAATCCTCTTCAACAATACGAAATGCGCCCGAATGTGAACACAGTCGAAATACCTCAAAAATGATGCTTTCTGAAGGAAATAAATCATAGCTTACTGAAATATGACTATGATTGAAAAGTGCCCTCAATTGATCACTAAAGTTCATTACCAATAGACTTGATTAAGAGGAAACGATGTTCATAAAATTCATTGGACATCATGAAGAGTTCAAGGGTGAGGGGGTGGCTACACCCCCAAACAGCTAGGGTTCATTTGACAGGCCAGAGGCAGCCATATTGTTTTGAGTCAGAAAGCCATAGATCATGATTTTTGTAAGGGGGAATGGTCTACAGAAAGGAATACCATGTTAGGGGTATCTGTATTATACATAAACCATGTCAAACTTAGAGTACACTATAAGGGAATCACCTCACCAACCTAGGTAGTAGCAATGCCTTTCAAGCTCATCTTAACCATTTAATAACCACAGAGGCCGTTAATAGTAAAGTAACTGTAGTTGTGTGTTCTGAGACAGCTTGACACCTAATTTCTTTCATGCTAGCTGTAAATAAAGCGCGAGTCAGCATTTGCTGGAAATATTTTGAGAGGAAAATACTTTTTAATAGGGTACAAAAGAAAATCACGTTTTCCTTAGCATCTGCCACCATCATTCCCTGGAACATTCCAGAAGCCGAATGTCCTTGCTTTCCCAGTGGCCTTCACCTTTTGCTCCTAGCACGACAGATTTTATGGCTAATTTCCGGCAATTTATCCTGGCAGTTTGAGGAGGAATTCCTTTGGGAATAATATGCATAATTTGCATAAATCATTCTGATAGCATGCATATCAGCATGGAGCTCCTGTCTAGGTCTGCATCTCTCCCTTCATAATCAAAAGTGACTATGTTTCCACCACCGCGAATAGGTCCTAGAATATAAAGCTTGAGTCTCTCTAATCAGCAGTGTGGAAAGAACTCCAAATGGAGGTTATTTTTCCCCCTTCACATGATAGCAAATGGCTATGTTTATGACTGACAATTTAG
Source organism: Perognathus longimembris pacificus (assembly GCF_023159225.1). Taxonomy (NCBI): domain Eukaryota; kingdom Metazoa; phylum Chordata; class Mammalia; order Rodentia; family Heteromyidae; genus Perognathus; species Perognathus longimembris. Next base: position 64,558,171 of record NC_063172.1, read on the forward strand.
AAGTGACACACACACACACACACACACACAGTGTACACACAGAGAATCTGGTGTTCAGAAAATTCTGACACACTGAGTATCTAATTATTAGGTTATTAAAGGCAGGCTCCTCAGTGAGAACTTGTATCCGTCAACAAATAAAAGCAGATATTACTTCCATAAAATTTATATCTATGTGTAGCTCACAGAGGGATAGGAGTAGCTTTGGGTGTCTTCTCCCAGGAGTTTCTTTTTTCCTTAAGCATGCATTTGTCTAAAGAAATGAGGCTGCGGTCAGCTCTGGGTAGGCAGCAGGGTGATTCAATGTGACGTACAGTGAGGCTGTGCATATTCTCTTGGACTGCCTTCGTTATTATAATCAGGCAGAGTCAAATCGGTTTGCTGGTGATGAGGCCAGATAAGAACTTTGGTTTTGGAACCTGGACTCTACAGCAGATAGCCACAAGGCACCTGACACGACAGATTTCAGCTGGCAGGACACCAACGGCCAACATTTCTATGGTGAAAAGCAACGGTTGCCTTTCCATGTACTGCTGCCGGCTCTGTTGGACCAACAAAGGATAGCATCATTTTAGCTTGTGGTGTGAAATGGTAGCTGACATATGTAGCAGTGCTGTTCACCCAACAAGTCCAGTAGGGGTGTGGGAAGAAGAAAATGCAAAAGCAAAATAATGGTAGGGTGGCTACTGCGACAGAGCAGGCATTTCGCAATCCAAATAACATCGTCACATCCGATTGGCCAGTGTGCTCTTGGGAAGCATGGCAGCTTGTGCCCACCGCAGTATCACAAATGACAATTGGGCAAGCATATCTTATGCAGAAGTTAATCACAATAATGGAACTCAAAGTGTGGCTCAGCAGTCAGATCGTAAGTGACAAATCTGTTTTACCTTCCAGTACCAGTTATGTGTGCAAGACGGGGTTGGCTCTTGCTCTGAGCAATCATGCCGATAATCATTAGGTGACAAAAGTAATGAGTTGCATTATTATCAGCAATGGAGAGTTGAGCTTATGGGGCTCTGGAAGACAACACAAAGGCCATCAGCTTTCTCCACCAGCCCCACGATGAGTGTGGGCAGAATGTTGTGAAGAATGACACACTGCACAATAATAGGAAAAAAAAAACAAACCAACAACCCCACAAACTGCAGCCTCTACTTGTAGTTGTCAGAGTTGAGCAGACACCAGCCAGCACCACCGACAGACCAGCTGGGCCCTGGGAGGACTTCCATGCTACACCAGGAGGTACAGTAAATTATCCTGCACGGTAGAGCAACATCTGTTTCTGTGCTAGTGCCGAACAAACAAGGCAATTTAAAACATACCAAGGGATAACCAAGCAACAAATGAACATGACCCTCATTTTTCCCCCTTCTCACACACGATGTGTTAAAACTTCATTGTGCAAGCATTCCATGAAAGAGAAGCCAGCCTTTTTATTTGATAAGGTGTTGTCAGAAAGATTTTTGCATATTTCTAAAATGGAAAGAAAAGCCTATAGTATTGTTATTCTTAGAATCTCCCTCCCCCCCGCCTCTATCTTCATTTCTTTTATACCAAAGCTAGCACTCAGTTCTCAATTTGCTCTAGAATTAAAAAAAAAACTTTCCATATACTTATAAATATTCAGTCTTTAAACCTAATTTGCTATACTTAGTTCACATGCCTTCAAGCATTTGTCTTCCAATTTCCACTGAATAAATGCGTACTAATGAGAACTAGAGCAAGCTGCTAAGGCAAAGCTGGGTGACTTGGGTCTGGCCTGCCACCAGCTTGTGATAGGCGGGCAAATTGAGTTAAAATGAAAAGTCTTGTCAGCTGAAATTCAACATCATAGCCAAACAGCTAGCTGTCAATCATACAGCCCAAACAAGGAACTGCAGGTAATAAAAGGTCACTGTGAATTGTTACTGCACTTGGCTTCCATAGAGAAGTTAATTTTAATTAAACATGATTTCTATCTGTGTTTTACAAAACTTATTGTGCATAATAGATTGTTAATTTATGCTAACATTTAGTGGGTATTACATCCACGTTCATTATTAGGAGGCATTGTAGAAAAATGGCGATGGAGAATGCAACTGTGTTGGGGATAAAATTTACACCAGGCAATGTTAGGTACCACAGATTTTAACTGTGATTAAGGCTGGCTCTCTTTTATTAAGAACTGGGCTTCCCTAACTAGTATCTGTAAGAAAAATGGATCAAAATCCCCACAGTGAATGAACATTGCTGAGCCTGAACTATCTTCATCACCTGCCTAGGGAAGTCTTGTTTCTCTGTTCAGAATAGGAAGCTCATTTGATCAAATGTTCCATCTAAGCAAAGGGCTGGGGAATGTCTTGAACTTCCACATAAGTGAGGAAAAAGAGCCAGTGAAAGGACACGTTGGAAGAAAAAAAAAAGGCAAATACTCTTTCCCTTTGGCCCTCAGATCTCAATTCTGACTGGCATAATCGACAGATGATTCTCATTTGCACAGTTACAGTGCTGAAGCAGATCATGGCTATCAATAATGCATGTAACAATGCAAACACAAATAAGCACATCCGGGTTTCTGCCTCACACTTAGGCCGTGTCTCTGTGTGTGGAATGAATGTACTGTGACATGGCCAGGCTGTTAATTTGGGTCATCTTAATGATTGGTGCAGGCTGGCATGCCATCTGATTAGCTATGGTGATCAGCGGATGGCTGGGATGGCTGGAGTGAAATGAACCACCAGGCCCCAATGCGGTCACGGGGGCGGAATACTTGGCCAGTCTTACAGAGAAGGTGGACGGGAAAGGGAGAGTGGCGTAGAGATGAATATGGTGTGCCCTAGAAGGCGTGGTGAAATCAAGTGTCTCTAGGCACATGACAAGGTAAACAAGAAATTGCCATCATTTGAAGCAAAAAGAAAAAATCACAATTTTTTGGCTCAACAAGTGTATATTTGGAGAAAGCTAAGAATAATTCTGGATTGGTACAAATGTTTACCTCTACGTTGCTTTTCAGACATAGCCTCTCGTTCAGTGCGAAGCATATAAATATAGAGTCAACATGTACCTATTTAGAAAGCATTTGTCAAGGCCCTTTTCTGCTCAAAGCATTGAGCCACTGCCGCTGGCCAGCCCGGGGAGTTCCACAGATGAGTTTGATCTTCATGCATATAGCAACATGGGAATTTCAAGGTCAAAAGGTACATATAAGTGTTCCCAAGAACCCACGTAAGATAGTGCAGAATTTCGTTTTAAAATTTAAGTTGATCATGGAAAATGAAAATCATAACATTTATCATGCACAAAATGATGTGGTGACTCCATTAGTCTCATTAACATATGCACCATCTCACTTCTTGACAAGTTATTTGCGGCAAGAAGCTTAAAATACTTTCACCACGTTAATATAGCATAACTTCCCATCTCCTCTTCCTCCCTTCCTTCTCTCTATTCTTTCTTCATTCCTTAAAAATGTGACGCATTTTCTATTTGTGTGTCACACCTAATGGTATTGTCTTTTAATATGCAAAAGAATTCTACAGCTTCATGTACCTCTTACAAATGTGCCGGCACTGAATGTGCTATTTGTCTTGGATGAGTGGAGAGAAACTCTCATTTTCGGTACCCCAAGCAACGCGCTTGCAGTGATGCTTTGTGGGAACAGAGAAGGAATAGAATTTTCGAAATAGGATCTCTACTGACTCCTTATAAGCCTTCTGATATCCCTGAGCTTCTCAGACACTCTGGTTACCCCATTAGAGTGCCCTGACATTGTAGAACAAACACACAAGCCCTCCATCCAAAAGCGATGGAATCAGAAGCAATGCATACACGAAAACCTTTCAATTCGTGATTTTGAACTTGGCTGCCCTCCCACCAAGGGAGTTCCTCAAGCTAGCTGCCCTTAACTTAGAACAAAGCGATGAGAGACGTTTGTAATCTCTCCAGATCATTGCCTTGAGACAAAGCCTCACATTTCTTTATCCTATGCCCTTGCAGTTAATTTTTAGACTAAATAGGATAATGGGCTACTATAATTAGCACCAAAGTTCCCTTTCAATTAGCTTGTTTCTTCTTGCCTAGTCTTGGTTTTGTGCTAAAATGAAAGTGATTTACATCCATATCAATATTTTTAACTTAAAAGAAACCCAACTTCATTTTTTTTTTGGTATAACATAAAAATCTCAGTGCCCCCATGCCCAGGTTTAGGATGTACTCTTTGCTGAGAGATACTTTTTCCTCCCTCTTCAGTTAGAAGGGCCTCGCGTGTGGTTAAGGAAGGAAGCTGGTGGGAGAAAGCTGGTCTACCGTATGCAGGAATCTGGTTTCTATCCTTAGTGCACATAAAAACATGTTCCTACCGGGAATATAACTTATACTTCATCTATTGCCTCATGCGAAGAGAGGATTTCAGCCAACTTCACCATCATCTGAAATATTTAAGCTATCAAGTCTGCAAGCACACAGTTCTTTATAATATTGAATGATAACTTTTCTGACATAATTGCCATAGTCATGACAATAGCACTGAAATGTACAATGGTAGAAATAAAGGAAACTGTTCAGGTGGGGGACACAAGAGGACTCTACCATCTTTGTAACTTTTCTAGTATCAAACTATTCTAAAGTGAAGGCTTTATTTTTATCTTAACAAACATCAGCCAAGTTCTAATGTGGAACTCTAGTTTTATCCTTAACCACAAATTCTGAGGATTCCAGAACCAGTGATAAAAAGCATCTTGTGAAAAGCACTGGTCAAAAACTCTGATGCATATTTTAGAGCAATTTTGCCCAGGGTGCCAGTGATTGCTGTAAGACATTGAAATCAATCAGGCTTGACATTAACTTTTAAGTGTGCTATTTAATTGTGTGCTTTGGATTGATTACCTAATCTTTCCAAACCCTGTTTTCCACGGATTAGGAGAGAATATTTATACTTGAAAATTAAGTAAGCTAAGATATATACAGCAAAAGTGAAACAATTGGTATTAATATTAGTCTAGGTTATAGTTCAGTGATAGAGTGGTTACCAAGAGTATGTGGGCCACTGCGTTCAATCCCTAGTACAGGAAAAAAGAATGTAAAACAAACACAATTATCCAGAATATCTTGTCCTGAAGTTAGAGATAACCTATCTTGATAAAGCTCGTATTTCCTGGTATTGTCCTGGTGAATTCTGTGGCTGTCTTGGCTGAATCAAAATAGAAATTTCTCCTCTCTTTCAGTTGAGACAAGGAAAAAAAATGACTGAGAGGTTTGGGGGCAGACAGGTATGAGGAGAAAAGTGTGCTCGTGGTCAGAAAACCTGAGTGAAAATGTGTGCCTCTCTCCCTTTTCTACTCCCACTAACTAATTTAACTGATTTAACATTTTCTTATCTGTAGAAACAGTACAAAATAGTAGCAGAAATACTTGCTCAGAGAATGTAGGTAATCAGCCCATGAAGTTATGAAGCTGCTTTGAAATATTGAAGTTATCCATACAAAGACTTGTTTTACAATAACTGGGTTTTATTCCAATATCTGCATGAGAATTATTTTTGCAACTTGGGTCAAATTCAGAATATACCATTGAAAACAAATAGATAACTGAAATTTTTCAGGAGTTATGATTCATTTTTCATTATGTTTTTAACTAAGATTATATAATCTTTTCTCTAATAATGCATTTAAAGATTACTTTTGTGGGAAAGGTAAATATGAATATGAGGCTTATTTAGTTCACAAAAAAATCAAAAAGGAAGAAAATAATACAGAGTTTTCAGGGATGTCATACAGGTTAAATATCATTTTGGAGAAAACCTGTACTGAATCTCTCCTCTGTACTATTCTATTGTTTACATACCATAATCAGGTAACCTATAAGAAGTAGTAGACATTATAATTATTAGCTACCAATTTATCAAAATTTCAAATGTAGTGCATTGCTCCAGCACCAACATTTAGCTTATCTTCATCTTTCTGGGATTCCATTTTCTTTTTCCTTGACCTATCTTTGAAATCCAAAGTTCTAAATCACGTCTTCATCCCAGCACTTATTTCTGGAAAAAAATGATATCTACAAAAAAAAAAATCCTCTTAGTTTCTCAAACTTCCTTGCTATAGTTATCTTTCCGGATTTGGATTTTTAGCCCCAAGTAACAGTTGTCCAAACCTCTTTGCACTTATTAAGTCATGTAAATTTAAATGGAATCACAGAGATCTGTACTAAACATTAACAGGTACATCATGTTAATGAAGTTATAACAAACAGAATCCTCATTAACAAGATACATAAAGTACCACAAATATAACCACATTGTCTTTGTCTAAAAGAAAAGAGAAGACAGTTCTTAAAGAGAGATTCTCAAGAGTGATAAAAGCACGTCTCTCGTAACTTCTGGCCACAAATGATTGTTTTGAATTACTTGAACAGACTATGACATCCTCAATCCCTTCTTAATCCTGCTTCATTGTCAAATTGTGTGGGCATGCAAATCTCTGCATAAAGAAGAATCTCTTGAGTTATATTAATATAAAAAAATCTTCTACCTAATTAAAAAAATGCAGCACTCATTTTGTCATTGTGATAGTTTCTCTCATAGCAATAAAGATTCACAACCCCCTTTCAAAAAAGAGATTGTACTTAAAAGCCATTCAACTCTTTCCTTAAGGAGACGAGAAGGATGAGCATATATCAGGGAATATCTGGTTGTATGACTTTTGCCTTTGCACTGTACAGTGTATATTCCTGCAACACAGAGAAATACTCGTTTGTATCATGACTAAGTACACAGCTCATCTGTTGTCTAATTGGTTCCTAAAAATGCCCTCCAATCTGATTAAACCTTCTAGCAGATGAATATCTATATCTATCTATCTATCTACCTACCTATCTATCTATCTATCTATCTATCTATCTATCTATCTATCTATCTATCTATCTATCTATCTATCTATCTATAGGTATAGATATGTAGATACATATCCCAAAAGATAATCAGCTTCATCATTTCAAATTCTCGTAATAAACAAAACTGGCCTCTGCTGGTGTCAGAGGTCATGATGAACCTTGCTGGCTATTGAGTGCCCTTGTCCAGGTGGATTTCAGCTGACATGAGAGTTTTGTTTCTCTGTTACTCATTGATTGGTGATAGGAATGCTGTAAATGTCTGAGGGTTACAAGAATGATCATCTGAAAGGATAACTATGGATTCTAACAGATCCAAATTATTATCCCTACAGTTAGCTATTGCTTCTGATCAAATTAATTCAGATACTTCTGTTTTAAAAGATTATTAAAAATAATCTTTTTTTCTATGACAAGGAGCTGAGAGAGAAAAAAGAGTTGACTGATTTCAACTAAATTTTTAGTAGCAATATTTATGGACAGACTACAAAGATATGTTCCTTAAAGGTTATTTGTATGACTTCCTGGTATATATCATCTTATGAAGAAAATACAATGGAAAGTACATGATTATATGGAAAACTTAGCCTATATTTTCACAGACACTGGAAATACTCTGTCCAGAAAAGTATTATATCTCCAAATAGAGGCAACTGCCCAGATTTTAAATACGTTTTGTGTGTTGTTCCTTAATAATTCTGCAAAATAAAGTAATATTTGGATTTTAATAATATTCAAATTATTTTAATTCTTCATACAAGCATAAAAATTCCTCTGATGAAATATGTTTAACACAGTAAAATACAAGGTGACACATTTTTATTTAATGATTGAGGCACCCTTTGAAATTGATGAGTCTAAGTTTGACCAATGGGAGCAATTTAGAGCACTCTTCTCAATGTCAACTGATGGTAAACTGTGACCCACACTGCTCTCAGAAGTTGCCAGTGGAGAAACCTGAATGTATATAACAGATAAAAAAGGAAGGCCAGCATGGGCTAAAATACGATGTCTGACACAATGTCTGACACAAGAGAGATACACAAGCACTCTTCCTAAATGTATCCAAAGGAACTTCGAATACTGTGAGGAGTACCATTGGATGAAATATTAATTCAGAGAAAACACAGACACACTCACTGATGTGGAATTTAGCTGGGAATATCAATTCAGTACATGATTTAAAAGAGTCTTTTCAAAGGCTATAAAGAAGGATAAACCCCGCAGTAATCAAGAGCTCATGTGACACATGTCCAGGCCTATGTAAGAACAGTGACACAAAAAAAAGCAAAAAATGACATACTTGTCCTACAGACCACAGTGTCTTTGAAATTGGGACCATAAACATCTCATTAGTGAGTTCCTATATTATAAACTATAAATGCATTCGATGGAGTTGTTGGTATGTGCGATTTCCTCTTCCTTCCCTCCCTCCTTTCATACTTTCCTTTTTTGTTAGTGTTTTTAAATCATTAAATTCTAGCAAAGGATTTTTGCAATATTCTTGAGAACCACACACTGACCACACTGTAAGGAAGAATAAATACATTTTGCACACAAGTTGCCTCTCTGAAATACTTTCTTTTTCAATCACAGAATCCTTTTCTTGTCGAGAGAGTGCTGTAGTGTTTAGAAAGCATTAGCACACCAGCAGATGCTCAGAATCAAAGGCCTTAATAGGCATAACCTTTTCCCCCCTAAATAATTGCAAAGCTTTGGTTTAGCCTTTTGCATACCTTGCATAGTTAATTACCTAGGACTTAATGTTTACATGCAATGAGTGTATCTACAGCTATAAACTACATAATTTATAATTGATGTAAATGGGTGTTATTATGTCAATTACGCAGCTGTGTCCTCCACCTCTTGGTAAACAGCTATGAGTGATAAACTGAGTTTGTAAAGAGGTACCTTCTTTTCTTCATAACAGATAAAAATAAATTACCTAGGTATACCAGGCTGTCCAACTGTTCTCTGTTGAGGTGGATGGAAACTCCAGGCCCTTTCTTTTGACCTGTTGACTGCAGAAAATGGTCAATTTCCTCATGCAGTGCTCCCATAGCTTCTGGGTGCCGGAGAAGATAATACATGGCCCAGAACATAACTGGAATAGTGTTTGCCACAGAGGCCCAGAGAAAGGCAAAATGATGTGCTGGGAGAAAATAAGTGAAAAGGAAGATTAATAGCGTTTATTACACTGATTAGATTTGCAGTGTGCTAATTAAAAGATGTTAGGACACAGACCCAGCCAAGGATCAGTGCATGCTAATGAGAACCAATAGGCTTCTGAAGTCTAATTTTCTGCTTAATGAGAATAGTTTAAAATGTAATGTGTGTGTGGAGGGGGCAAGAAGGTGGGGGATGAGATAAGAGGAGTAAACGCAGCTCAGTTATACTCTTTCTCATTATCATCATTAAGTATCTTGTTTTACCACCTCAGCAAAAAAAAAAAAATCAATTATCATAGAGGGCTGTTTCGGAGTAAAACATTTTACCATTAGCCAATTAGAAAGAGCATAAAAATTTTCAAGGTCGCCATCTTATCTTTTTATTTCAAAGGTGTACTGTAAATTATTTAATTTAAGGCAAGTAATCATTCAGAAGTTCCTTACCTCCCATTTCAGAGTCCTCAAGATTATAGTATTTCTCCAGGATATTTTGCCTCTGTTGAACAATTTCTGACCATCCTTGTATGTGAGTTAAGTTTTCCAAGGTGAAAAATTGTTTAAGTTTCTTCTGCATAGATTTGGCATTTCCTATAAACTCAATGGGTATGTCTGATGCAATGTATGAGAACTTGTCATCAAAGTTTACAAAATTATCTCTTAGCTCACTGATTATTTTTTTGCTGTCATCAGCAAGAATTTTTCCATATATGGTTGCAAATGTGATCTCAAATATTACCGACCTGCAGAATGTTAACATTTGGGTCGTGTTCCAATTTTTGTTTTCTCTTAGTTTTGTCTCAACAATTTGCTTTGCATTCTGAAGTACATTTTCCAAGAGCGTTTCCAAAGGTTTGCCTTGCAAATATTGATACACGCCATGAAGTTCGTGGTGAAGGTCATCGTTTTCAGCCAACTTCTTGACAGAAAATACTTTTGCTGCTAATTTTCTACCAAATTCTTGAAAGCTTAGTTGTTTATGATATTTCACTAATAACTGGTATTGGAAAGGATCCAGAACAAAGGTTATGTATTTTCCTAAAAAAGAAACAAGAACAAAAACAAGAAAACAACAGAATATGAATTTGTTTGATAGCCAAACAAAAATACTTACCTAAAGAATGAAAATACTTTTTTACTACAAATACCATGTTACCTAAGACAGAAAGTTTAATAACAATCTATTTCCTTCAGAAGTAGTGTGAAAACTCTAGAAACTTAAGGTTGTTTCCTGCAACTCTAAATCACCGTTGATATGACACATCGAATCATTATTTTAACTACAGTAGTCAAACATTTTAAATTTTCTTAACATATGCTCACAATTTCTTGATGTTAACATTTGAATTTTTTCCCAGCAAAAACAATAAATTGGTCAGATGCCATTGCATTACTGATTACTTATACTCGATAAAAAGCTTTTTACAGCACAACCTCCAAACCGGTGGGAAGGTCTGTGCCCCTTGCTGTTCCTCAATAAACAGCTCTGACCAGTTGAAAAAAACAAAAAAACAAAAAAACAAAAAGCTTTTTACAAACTTGATACCACCTTAGTTTTGGTCAGATACATTTTAACTTAAATACATGACAGCACCCTCACAAATAAATACTTAATTTCCAAGGAAACATCTAGCACAATACTAGCTAAAGGTAACAGATAACAACATCTTCATTTCTTTTTTCTAGTCGTGGGGCTTGAACTCCAGGCCTGAGCACTGTCCGTGAGCTCTTTAGCTCAAAGCTAGCTCTCTACCATTTGAGCCACAGCGCCACTTTTGGTTTTTGGGGGGTTCATTGGAAATAAGAGTCTCATGGACTTTCCTGCCTGGGCTGGCTTTGAACTGTGATCCTCAGATCTCAGCCTCCTTGAGTAGCTAGGATGACAGGTGTGAGCCAGTGGTGCCAGGCTCATGGTCATTTTTATAAATCAGCATATAGTGGCTCAAGGAGATTTGGAAACTTGTTCACAGTCACATACTGACTTGTGACTAACCCAGGCTTCCAAACTTGAGCCTGTTTACTTACTTCATTCGTAAACTCCTTTAACATTTATTGGGATCTGCACCCTTAATTGGATTTCTTTTCATGCTAAGCAGATTTTTATTTTTTACACATTCAAATTTGATATACCACTTAAAAGAATAAGTCAGATTGTTTTCCTGTACTGTAAATGGAAGTGGGGGCATGTTACAGTGAAATACACACACGTGCACTCACACCCATAAACACAAACAGATGGAGAGAGAAAGATCATTCACTGCAGGTACACAACAAGTTTCCTTTCTTGGGGTGACTGTGATGGGAATATCTGTAGCCTGGTGGAAAGTACAAAAAAAATAGAAACATACATAGTCATGAAATCATTTCTCTCCTATGAGTGCTCAACAGTGAGCTAAGGCTGATGATACACAGATTATCTTTCATACTTCTGAAGTAGCTGAAAACCCGGGCTGTTGACAACTTTTTGCTATTGCCAAGTATTCCTGCCCTCGAGAACATGAGAACGCATCCAGGAAATGATTCGGGCATGTAAAGTTCATGTGAGTATTCAATGACATCGTAAAGGTGGGTGTGAGTGCCACGGAAGGAGGAATCTCACAGGCCAGACTGTCTGGACAGCTTAATCGAGGTCAGATTTGCATTGGGAGGATTTCCGAAATGGCCCAGATTCATTGTCCCCCCTCTTCCTTCTTCCCCAGAGCTCTCTCTATAAGGTCACCTTTGGATAGGAAAGGAAGAGCGTCTCTTGAGGCCTAGTTTTACTTTGGATTTCGCCAAAAACGATACTATCTTCTTAGTCCATAGGATCTCGTGGGCGATTCCCTCTTCTTCATCTTTTTGATTCTCCCAGTGATTACAATGGAGGATTGCCAGTGGTACTGGATGTTCTCGTATTAACTGTTCATATGCACAGACATGCCCTGTCAGCTCCTTGAGGGCAGGAAGGGAAAGTCAAAGAGAAAACAACAACCTATGCTACAAGGGTAGGGTGCTGAAATGGTGTTTTCCAGAATAAACTTAAAATTATTTTGGTGGGCAGTGCGTTGACTATATTCAGCACCTCTACACACCATATTTCCCTGTAGCCAGCACCCTAACAACTCACCACGACTACCACTACTACCATCTCCACCTTGGTTGGGTTCTTTTCCTCTTGAGATATGAAAATGCAATGAAACCATTGAGTCATGATGCATAGAGATAGGACAGAGGTGGGAAATTTTTCAAACAGAAACAGAAAGTAACATTTAGTTTCCCTTAGTTTTGCATTAAGGGTTCCTTGAGCTGAGGATAGTTGTCTTTTCCATATATCACTTTTTTCCCCCCAAACTTAACTGATTAAAAATTTACATTGCTTGCTCAAAGTGCAAACTCCTGAAAATTCTGCTACATGCTGTCTGGAGATGAGACTTACAAGATGAGACTTTATTTTTGAATAGATTCTCAAGTGATTCTTATAAGGAGGCACCTAATGAGTGAAACTATGGTCAACCTCACAAACTTGGCAAGGAGTGAAACTATGGTCAACCTCACAAACTTGGCAAGGACCTTGGAGATGTCCTAGCTCAATTCCTGCATTTATCTGGCAAGTAAGCAGAGGAAGGTGAAGACACAAAGGAGGAAAAATTCTACTTAGTGGCGGTACTTGAACAAAAAGTTCCCCTTGTACCTTCTTTCCTCACACAGTGTTATCTTCTAATTAGAAATACACCATGTTGCTAATATTCAATGATAACATTTAATAAGTCTTTCCAATAGTATATGTGAAGTTTAGATGATCCTAATAACTTAGATCTCTGCTTAGTTCTTTTCTTCACTTCATCATCGTCATGAAAATGTGAGTCTAGCTTTCTTAGAAGAACTTCCAATTGTAATTTGTGATAACGCACCACCAAAAAGTCAATTCAATTTGGTATAGTCATTTAAGATATTTTTCAGCCATATTATAGAAACAGGACACAAGTGTTTTTGTTTGTAAATTTTTAAATATGCATGTAAATGGTCTGAATTGTATTTCTAAAATGAATCATAATGCCCTGAATTTTATTCATTCCAGTTCAGCTTGATTCATTTAATGAGGCCAGACAATCAGGAATGAGTAAGTTAGAAGTAGCTACTTATTTTGGTCAGATATCAAAGCTTTTCTCCCAAGTAACTGGATTCTCCTCTCTCTTTTCCTCTCTCTCTTTTTCTCCCCCTCCCTCTCATCCTTCCTTTCTTCCTTGCTTGCTTCCTTCTTTCCATACCAGGACAGCTAAAAAGATTCAATTGGTTTTGGGTAAACTTCCTATCACCTAGTTTACATTGCCGCTTAATTAAATAACCTAGTCAGAATCTATCTGACAAAAACATAATTGTAGGCCATTCTATGTATTTTTATCTCTAGTGATTTATGCTTTTTTTCCTTTTACCACATAAAAAGATTTTGCTAAATGTTTAAAAAGTTACTCAAAAATATTCCTCAGAATTTATAGTATATGGAAGGTGTGATTCAGAAATATACAGTATTTAGAAAACAATTTTCTACATTCATAAAAATCTAAGTATATAGACAAAATATATTCAGACTGATCATCATAAGCTACCTATTATTAGGCCTCTTGAACTACATATTGGATGCATACCAGAGTTTTGTTTTGTATACAAATCAATAGAAATATGAATTGCCTTTCTCTTCCTCTACCTCCTCCAACTTCTCTCTCTCTCTTCCTTTCTCTCAATGAGATTAAGTTCAGTTAAAATAAAAGGATAAATGTTGAATATGGAAAAATTGGGTCAAGTTAACAATTGTTAATACATATTTTAAGCAGGTTTTTTGCATTCTTAATTTTCTTCAACATCAATGCATTTATGCTACACTTTCTATCTGATTGAGATATGGTTAGACATATTTGTTGGATTTGTTTTTTGTTTTATGGATTTTATTTTCAAGTGGGTTTGGAAGTACTAATAACCCTGGAGATGTTAGCTGGCTCTCCAACTTTTAATCTTCAGTATAAACAATTTAAGCTAAGTTTTCCAAAATTAATATTAATTTAAACCATCTGTCCACCATCTGCTAATGTGAGATGCAAAACCAGAGTTTCTTTGTGATCTTTAATCAGACAGTTAGGAAAACACATATAAATTTGAAAATGAATTTAAATTTCCTAACAAAGGAAATCTTCTGAAAAGTTATTTTGAAAGCACTGCCATCATAGAGGGAACTTGACTTTGGCCCCATTGTGATTTTATGCAAATGAATGCCAAGTGTCAACAAGCATGTTGCTCCACTGCTTCATTCACAAAGCCCACAAGGTGGATACAGTATCCTTTCCATGTTTTCAATAGAGAAGGAAACACTGTCAACAGCTACTCTGAAATATTGATTTAAGGAATTTCAGAGTTTGCATTTGTCCAAAATACAGATGTCAAAATGGGGCTCATATCTGTAGAAAAACAATAGAAACTCATTTCTTGGCTTACATTGGAAAGCTCCTAAATTTTTAATACCTACCTTGTCAATTATTTCATTCAGCCCTTTATTATGAAGCTGACTGGGCCTCTTATTAAGATTTTTAATTCTACCATTTTTGTATAACCTGTACATAATCCTTTACTAATTCAATGGTCATTCTCCTTCCTTCAAAATTACCATTAAGAAGGTACATGATTCAAAATATGTTGAAAACTCCACTTTTTCACCTTGCTGTCTTAGACACAAGACGTTTTACACTTGGATCAGTATGAATTGGATATTGGTATTTTCAAGTCTAATGGTGGGTGCCATAGAACAATATAGCCAGGGGAATTCAGGATACCTATTTGACTACTCAGAACACAAATTCCCAGTCAATAGATGAGACAAATTTTAATCTTCAAGTTATTGTTCTATAATCTTTTTACTTTAACCTCTGCGTTTTGCTGTTTGGGAGATTTTTTTTTTAAATTCTCAAGTTGAAATAGTTTGTTAAAGTGGAATATGAGCCAACTTTCTATCTTAAGAGAACGAGTACCTTTACATTCTCCACTTCTTAGGGGGATTGCTAACAATGATGTACAGTAGACTTTTGCTGGAGTGACACTTAGGGAAAATGCTGCTGCTGCACCACCACACAAAAGCAGTTAGAGAACTATTTTCTACGACAGGTCACAACTTTCCACGGTTTCCCACAAAGAGATGTACCTTTTGATTTCTTTATTAAGATGACACTCATGTCCCTGGAGACTTTGGGGCATGACAATCATTTGCTCAACATGCAAGAATGTACACTCTCTGAAGTTACATTGTGGGACAAGAGTAGAGGACTTTGTTTTTCATTTTCGAAATGAGCTATTGGGCAAACTGATTGTTGGTACCATGTCCATTAACAGGATTTCTTTTACACAAATATTATAGACACAACAATTTTGCAGGAGAACGTTTACAGACATGGAGTTCAATTCCAAATCTCCATTTCATCCACGAGAATGATTCTATACACCCATGTTGAAGCTCAGCCCCACAGAAATGAGCTAGGAGGTGGTTGTTGCTTCCTGAATAGAGTATCAAGTAAATAGGATCTGCCAAACAAGTACAAATCAGCATCATCTTTCTCATTCTTAATACCCTGTGTACATATTACATAAGATGTCATTGTTAGGATTTTTTCCTTCCTTCCTTCCTTCCTTCCTTCCTTCCTTCCTTCCTTCCTTCCTTCCTTCCTTCCTTCCTTCCTTCCTTCCTTCTTCCTTTGTTCCTCCCTTCCTCAATTTCTCTCTCTCTTCTTTCTTTATTTCTCTGCCAATACAGGGGCTTGAACTTAGGGCCTGGGTACCTTCTCTTAGCTCTTTTGCTAAGGATGATGCACTATCACTTGAGCCACAGCTCCAATACCAGATTTTTGGTGTTAATTAGAGATAAGAAGCTCAAAGACTTTGCTGCCCTTTCCGGCTTTGAATCAACTATGAGCCTCAGATCCTAGCCTCCTGAGTAGCTAGGATTATAACATGAGCAACCAGTCCCTGGCTTATCAGAATTTCTTGACAGGAGTTTACTTAAACTCTGATCAGAACCCATAGTACCTATTTAGTTGTAGTTTCCTCCTGCTGAGTTTGTAAATATAATCATAATGATGATATTATTTAGATATTAGAAACTGAGCCAACTTCTTAGGATTTAAGATGGAAACATCAAGTGTCAGCAAAATTTCTTGATTCTGAAAGTGAATAGTTATTCAAATCTTCTACGCATACTGAACTATACGTGTAATTTTTAAAATAATACTTCCATGGGGGGAGTGCTAAAAATTCAGTAGTTTTTGTACCTACTCATTATAAACATGAGATTTTAAGAATGGATATTTTTTTAAAGTAAAGAATATTGTTTTGGTATCATGTAGCCGAAAGTTCATCTAGAAAAGTAGTACTAGTGATGTTTTTTGTTTGTATTATCGTAGTTCAACCGATCCAAGGTATCAGAAAATTTCCCCATCAACCATTTATTATGAATCAGTCAATGCTTAGCTCTGGACTACATGTTGACACTAGAGGAGCCCTCAGAATAATGAAATGCGAATGTGAATGAGCAGTAAATATACAGAATATTAAATGCCCTGACAGCAATAATACTAGGAGTAATTGGACTCTGCCAAAAGAGGTACCAAAGACTGAGGGATAAAGCCAAAAGAGGCTCTCAGGAAGAAGTGCTCTGCAACTCTGGCCTCAGAAAATGATTAAAAGTCAACTGGGTGGGAATAATTATTGAAGAAAGAAATGAAAAAGAAAATGTAGATATGCAAGGGCCATGGTAGGTGAAGAGGAAATTTCCATGAGGTGGTTTCTCAATGGTACAGTAAACATATGATAAGTCATAGGAAGAGATGAGACTGGAAAGGAAGGTGAAGACTGTATCCTAGGGGCACAGGAAGGATTAGATTACAGATTACAA
The DNA here is from genome assembly GCF_023159225.1 of Perognathus longimembris pacificus. Classification (NCBI taxonomy): domain Eukaryota; kingdom Metazoa; phylum Chordata; class Mammalia; order Rodentia; family Heteromyidae; genus Perognathus; species Perognathus longimembris. The sequence continues at coordinate 64,575,112 of NC_063172.1, forward strand.
TTCCTCTTTTTCAAGATAGATTTCTTCCACTTCCATTTTTGTGAATTTAAAGTGTATGCAATTATTGTTGAAGAGACTTGATAGTTGTCAGGCAAAAGAGTAAGATATTATAATATGAATGTGATCTCTACGAGAGAATTATTCCTGTTGATGTCATTCATATTTCTTAAAACAAATAGTACATTAAAATGATAGCATTGAAATTAATTCATTATATGTACAAAAGTTTGCTTCTGACCCTCAGCAAAATACTCACCAGCAGAAGACATTATCCCTAGGAATATATCAAGAGTTCTAAGAATGGTTAGAAGATACAAGATTCAAGGGGTTGGGCTGAGAAAGAGGCATACGTAAAGGCTGCCTACATAAAGATTCCTCAGAGATCGTGGAGGCACAAGCTCATGGAGGAATAAGTGGTAAAGAGTCAAAATGCAATAGCATGTTTCATGAAGAAGCAAGAGATTGGTGAGAAGCCAGGAGGGAGGGCTGAGAAGCAGCTCAGTAGAGGAGCAGGCTGGTTCATCTAAGAGGCATTCAGAGGATACCCAGTCTCCTAAAATACTAGACAGCTGCCACTCTTGTGGGAAAAAAGAATGAAGAATATCTAAAAGAACATCATAGGGGAAGCTTGCATATGGGTATGACTTACAGATAAAGGTTCCAAAATTAAAAAAAGAAAAGAAAACCATGAAGGTATGTGTATGAGAAGAATGAATTACGTCAGTGGTTGTCTGGAACCTTTTACGTGTTAACAATATTTGATGTGAGGCGGATTACACATACAATTGTTTATTATTGAACGAAGGAAAGAAAAGTGAGTAAACATTTTTACCAGAGCCAAGAACACATCTTTCTGCCTCCCACTGGTAATACCCAATTGGAAATAAAGGGCAAAGGTATGTGAGGTCGTCTGTAGAGATCAGTTTTTGAGGCTGTTTTAACTTAATATACATTTTAAATTAAGAAAGGGAATAGCTAGCACAGGTGAGAAACTGACATAGGAGTCTGTGGGCAAAGAAGGCCCCAATCCACTCCTTCTAGCTCCCCAGAAAAGCTCCTGTTTCACTGCCTCTGCTACTTCACCAGGGACAGGCAGAGTCTGCTTCCCTGCTCTTGAACTTGGGTTTCTCTGTAACTTGCTCTAACTCATTGGATGTGGTGAAGCACATTAAATTCTTCCTCTGGGCCTAGGCTGTGAGAATCGTTGCCATTTTCCCTCTTGTATTTTCGAAACACTAACGGCTAGTTAAAGTGAAGGAAGTGCTTGAGAACAAAGACAACATGAATTCTCTTGGACCCTCCAGCTCTGTTATAACAACTAGAGGACTCAAGCCACACAGTGACTCGGGAAACACTACCTGTTTGGTTCTTTCTTAAGGCTAGTAAATTTCGGAGAGATTTGTTGTGCAGAGATAGAGAGCTGTCATTGCTGGCCCCGGAAGAGCATGAAGCGAGACAGTTTGTTTTGGTAAGTATTTCCATTGAAATTTGAAATACAATAAAGAAGTTAACATGAAAATATGCATTCCAGACTAGCATTCAGGGTTTGAATATATAGGGCATAATTTTTTTTTCTTTTGGCAAATGAAGCAATTCTATATGGTCCTGTAATAGTGGTGCATACATACTTGTAAAAAAATAACACAAAAGGGTGTACTTTATATTTGGGTCTCCTTTTTGTTGCTAATGAGTCTTGTGAATCATGAATTTAAAATAGTAAGCCAAGTCAGGCAATAGTATCTCACTATATCTACATAATTATATATGTATCTATTTATAATTTTATGTATTCAAGAGGTTGAGATGCAGAGAACTGATGTTCAAAGTCAGGCCTGAAGACCAATGGAATACAATTGAAGACCCAGAAATGAATACACAGACAGATCTATAGCCACCTAATCTTTGATAAGGGAGACAAAAACGCAGGATAGAAGAAAAACAGCCTTTTCAGCAATGGTGCTGGCAGAATTGGCTATTCACATTCAGAAAGTTGGAGTGAGATCGTTATATATCACCCTAATCAGAATCAATTCCAAATGGATCAAAGACCTCAATGTAAGGCCAGATATCCTGAAAATATTACAGGAAGGACCAGGGGAAACACTAGGACTCCTTCACACAGGCCACAACTTCCCAAGTAAAGACCTAGAAACACAACAAATCAAAGAAAGGCTGGATAAATGTGACTGCATTAAACTGAAGATCTTCTGCATGGCAAAGGACATAGGTAGCAAATAAATAGAAAGCCCACAGAATGAGAGAAGATCTGTTCTAGCTATACATCAGACAAAAGTCTCATATCTAAAATACCTTCGAGCTCAAAAAGTTAACTCCCCCCAAAATAAATCCTCAACGAAACAACTGCCCCACTGATAAGTGAGCTAGAGACTTAAAAGGAGACTTCTTCAAAGAAGAATTAAGAACAACCAATAGTCAGCTGAAGAAGTGCTCAACATCTCCGTCATAAAAGAAGTGCAAATCAAAACAACACTGAGAACCTCACCTCAGTCCGAATGGCCATTATCAAGAAAACAAATGCTGGTGGGCAAGTGGCCAAAAGGGAACCGCTGCTACACCGTTGGTGGGAATGTAATCTGGTTCAACCATACTAGAAAGCAGTATGTAGGTTCCTCAAAAGATTAAACATAGAGTTCCCCTATGATCCAGCAACCCCACTCGTGGACATTTACCCAAATGACCACAAACCAGCCTGCACTCAAGTCACTAGCATAATCCGGTTCATTGCAGCATTGTTAATAAGATGCGGAATCAACCCAGATGCCCCTCAGGAGATGAATGGATCAAGAAAATGTGGTACATACACAGAAATGGAATTCTATGCTTCCATCAGAAAGAATGATATGGCCCCATTGATAAGGAATAAGACTTGGAAAAAATCATACTAAGCAAAGTAAGCCAGACCCAGGCTCCACGGTTTCCCTCATATGCAATAATTAGAATCCTTATCGTCTATAAATCCACAAGTTTATCCAATGGATAGTAAAAGACAAATAATTACACTTGGACACGATTAAACAGAAATCTAAGCATCTGCACACAGATCAAAGGAGGATATTCTTAAGAGAGGATCACGACGGCTCAATAGCAATGTGCATATGACCATATAAAATGATACTTTTCAAAACTAACTCCAGAAAACAGAAATGAAAGGGTTTTTTAAATTGTACTATTTGCAGTTATTTCTTTTTTCTTTTCCTCCTTTGCTTTGTTCCCTTTGTCACTGTTTTTGATTTTTGTACCCTGTCTTATATATGTTTATCTGATTTGGGGAAGGGAAGGAGAATCACAGAAAAGGGGGACAATGGATGAACCAAGTCAGCAGTGATACTCACTAGACGTTGTGCTGGAAATCAACTATACAACTTGCTGGAGGGGAAGGAGTTGAAGGGGGAAAATGGGAGAAAATGAGAGAGAGGGTAATACTTTTCAAAAAGAAATGTATTCATTACCTTATTTATATAACTGTAACTCCTCTGTGCATCACCTTTACAATAAAATTTAAATTAAAAAACAGTAATAATAAAAATTTTTAAAGATTCCAGAATTTTTAACATGATACTCACTGTATTAAAAAAAATACGGCAGTATTTTGTATTAACTGTACAATTACAACAATGATATTAAAATTACGTCCTTTGTCTGAAGAAAGAAATAGATATTAAAGAACAACTGGGGAATTGTATCACAGGCACTTAAAGAAGTGTTTCTTACCTGCAATGAGAAGAGTGAAAATATCACCATATTGCTTTTGAAGCGTTTTCAGGAATCCTATGGGATCTTTCTGGAATTTCAGACTCACTCCCAAGAAAGGAAGCCAACCTTTTATTAGTGGGGGCTCTCCAGGTTTCCTAGTTTTAAAAAAAGAAAGTAAAAAGAAAAAAATAAAGTTATTATTATCTTAATACACCTAGGTAACTGATCTAGTCTGTAAGTGGATTGCATCACTTCCACTTTTTTCAATGATTTTTATATAATCATAAACTAACTTCCTTCTTTTGTTCATTTGTTCCTTCCTTCATACTAGACTTGAACTCACGGACTCCAGCTCCTGCTTAGCTTTTTCACTAAGACTCACACTCTACCACTTGAGCCACAGCTCGACTTCTGGTTTTTTGGTGGTGAACTGGAGATAGAGTCTCATGTACTTTTGTTTCCCAGTCTGCCTTTGAACTGCAATGCTTAGATCGCAGCCTTCTGAGTAGCTAGGATTATAGGCATGAGCCACCAAATCAGTGCCTAGTTACAATTTGTCTTATTTGATGTTCTATTTCCCATCAGCATAACTATAAGTGCCTATAGACCTGAGATAGCTAAGACTAAGGGCATCTTCAGGAAACTCAATCAGCTGCTTAATATGATTTATTCTATGAAACTGTCAGTTTGGTTTAATGCTAATTAAAAATAGGCCATCTAGATTGGTCAAGATGTATCATTGTATTCATAAACTATTTAAGATTCAACCTTAGTTTTGACTATCATTTTTCTGTTGCCTACTAGGGGCTGGACAAGGAGCAGAGCACTAGGCCTGATCTAAGACGTGGTTAAACTCCTTGTGGAAAATCATGTGAAAAATATAGTCAGACTACTTTGTTTTACATTAGCACAAATATACCTGTGTGTGCAAACCCAGTAAAAATAATTCTGCCTCACTTAAACTGTGCACAAGCACTTAGGTCGTTCCACAAATATAAGAATTCATGCATTCATTCGATCCTACTGGTCTTCACTGCCACCTATCCTTGGACCCCTCCCTACCTGGTGTAATAGTCCTGTTTATAGCCAGTCCCTGTATTCTTAATCTGCTTGTTAAGTTGGTTCCTTCTAGTTTGGAGTCTATCAAGTTACAAAAGATATGGAGCCTGGATAAACATTGCTCTGGAATCCTACAGTGATCCCATCTTCCTACATGACCCTTCTCACTGCTGTACTCTCAGCAGGAGATAGGGGCGCAGCAGTCCTAGTCCCTGCTTCCCCATGGTTGTTAGAATTTCTACCAGACCGTGGGAATGAACAAGACAGAGGAACTGTTAGGTGGATAGGAACCGCGAAAAGTAGCAGACATCACACATGGCAGATCCCATGGCCTAGACAAATCATGGTGGTTCTTGTTCCCATAGTCAGTCCCTTAGGCAATCTGTTCAAATGCTTCTTCTTCCCATAATGCCCTTGTGCCCGCTGAACCAATGAAAAGAACTTAGGGGAGTCTAGCCAGAGGAATGCATTGTGGGATTTGAAGTTTTTGAAACCACTGAAATGTGCTTAATACACTAAATTGAAAGCTAAGTAAGTCATAATAAATAAGTTATTAATAAATTATTAATAAATAAATAAGTTATAATAAAAACTATTATGGTTCTTTTTTTTTTGAAACTAGAGCGCATCTTGAGGACTCTTCTGCAAGCTCTCATTTCTTCAGGCAAGAGATCTCTGGTTTGAGATGTCAACAAATTTGTGGAATGTCATGAAACTTGTTAGGGGCAAGGTGTACCCCCCCAAAGTTATGCTTTGTACATTTTAGGATCATTTGTTAGTCAATCTTTCAATCTGGTAAGACAAACAAAAACAACCTCTATGAAAGCAGCTCCTTGCCTGAACTGACAGACACATTCAGCCAACACAGCCCGGTGTGGCTCTTAGAGCTCTTGCTGTGCTGGGGTGGGAGATGTCAGATGGTTTAGTAAGGCTCTTTGTTCTCAGATGTTAATTAGTCTGGAATTTCATAGTCAAAAGAGGAACTATGGACCTTAAGAAGTATTTTATTCTATTGAGAGAAATGAAAACCCCGACACAGGGCTGTCAGTATAGTTCAGTGGAAGAGTGAGTCATAGCATGAAACCCTGGATTCAATCCCCAGAATAGAAAGAAAGGGAAGGAGGCAGGGAAGCAAGGAGGGCGAGAGGAAGAGAGGATAATGCTGAGACAATAAAAGAGAGAGAAGAGTGAGAAAGAATAAGACAGAGTCCTTGACATTATTTTGATATATTCTTTAATAAAGTTTTCTACCAAAGCCACATATGAAAAAGATGATTTGTTAAATTTCACTATTATAATGACTTTGTAAAATATTTGATTATCTTTAGTGGTACAGAGGAGTTGCCATTTCAACAAAGCAGTGTATGGATGCAATGCACCTTGGTCAGCGTCCTCTTTCCACATTCCCACCCTCCCTCACAGACTACCCCTAATAATGTGACTGTTAAACACGACGGAAACCTTCCCTAAAGTACCACGAATTAAAAAGCAAGCTTCAGTTTAGTGAACAATCCCAAGAACTGCACGTGACAATTTCTTCCTTGCCACTTATTTGGTGAACTTAATCTGATTTAAAGCGAAACACAGAAAAACACAAGCCATTTTTTTTTACTGGAAAAGATGAAAACAAATATTTACAAAACATTGATTTTCTAATCCATCTGTGAGATGACTTACACTACATGCGATCCATTTTGATTAATCACAAGATATTACTAGTTCTGATCTAATCAAAGATCAAGATTATGATCTTCCCAGCTGGGGCTTTTATGTAGCTGGATTAACCCTATCAGAAGCTTTTCTATTGCTATAATCCTATGTGGGTAGAATTAAACTAAAAAAAGAGTCAGATCTTACAGTGGGAAAAACTCAAAACCAGTTACATTAGAAGTCAGGAAAGAGTTCACTGTCTCTTTTTAGGAGGTAATTAACCTTAATGCTAATTTATTAACTATATGTGGACATTTCAATACATATAATTACAAATAGGAAAAAAACAACACTGCCTAGAAATGTGTACCATGTTCTTCACACATTGTCATGTTATTTTCTCTTCTTTCAATTTTAGTGTTTTTAGATAAGGTTTCTTTTTGTCGTCTAGGCTATCTGGAGCCCAGATCCTTCTGCCTCTACCTCCCAAATGCGGGATGACAGTCAAGAAGCACCAAGCCTCGCCACTCTATTATTATTTTTTGAATATAGCCTTAAGCAATGAAGACTTGCTTTTCAAAGGAAATATAAGTACACCAAGAAAACATAGTAATAGTTGACTTTATATCTAAAGATTAAATAAAAGAGCTGGGAGCTGGTGGCTCACACCTGGAATCCTAGATACTCTGGAGGCTGAGATCTGAGGATTGCGGTTCAAAGCCATCCCAGCAGCAAAGTCCATGAGACTTATCTCCAATTAACCACCCTAAAACCGAAAGTGGTGCTGTGGCTCAAGTGGTAGAGAGCTGAAGAGCTCAGGGACGGGGCCCAGGCCCAGAGTTCAAGTCCCATGACTGACAAAAAAATAAAAAATTAAAAATTAAACAGGAGAGATAGCGCATATAACTCAACAGCAAGATCCACAAGTTAGAAACTATCACAGCCCACACACCACCTGTTCGTGATCGTTGTAAGTTTGTGAGTGATCTAGTTCACAAAATTTCCTTTTAAAATATTGAGTCTTTTCCTTGTGTTTGGCTAAATGCATAAATATTCCATTGTGACAAGGATTCAGAAAGGCTTTTTGGTCATCTTCTAAAGCAACTAATGCCATCCTCTACGTCATCGTCTGGTCAAAAGTTATATTTATTGTAGAACTTCCATTGGGGAAAGACTGTGGTTCATAAATTAAGGGAAATAGCAACATTCAGTGTTAGGGAAGTACAGTAGGAAGCCATTTCATTGCTACAATGATGAGAGGGTCATCATTTCTTATAGCTGTGTTTAGTTTGGCATCAGGAAGCTTAAGACAGTTGGGGCTGGGGATATGGCCTAGTGGCAAGAGCGCTTGCCTCGTATACTTGAAGCCCTGGGTTCGATTCCTCAGCACCACATTTACAGAAAATGGCCAGAAGTGGCGCTGTGACTCAAGTGGCAGAGTGCTAGCCTTGAGCAAAAAGAAGCCAGGGACAGTGCTCAGGCCCTGAGTCCAAGCCCCAGGACTGGCAACAACAACAACAAAAAAAACAGCTAAACACCATGCTACAACTCTTTCTAGTTTGAGGGGAAAACACAGTGCTAATTCAACTCATGACCCATCAGTCTGTTTTTTATAAGAATTATTTAAGGAGGAAAGATATCACCATAATGACCCAGAAAGGCCTGTTGACTCATGGCATAGTACAAATACTACTGTTCTTCTTTCTTATGTTCTATGACTTAGAACATGAACTACTAATTCCTCAGTACTGAGCATTTAGGATGCTTGGTACTTGTTCTGAACAATCAGCTCCCAAAGCATTAAGGAAATAGATACTAAACTTATGATGAAGAGTTAAAGAACAAAACAGAACAACTATAAACTATTCCCTCTTTTAATTGCACCTAAACAATAAACACTTCTTCAAACTTAATTAGTATTACAGGGAGTAGAGACACATCAATGAAATTAAAACAAAATTAAACCTTAAAACTATTCTAAAAACTTAAGCCCAAATTTTATGCATACACTATTACATCAGGACTTGAAATGTCTTCTACAGACATTGTAGGCACATCTTTATATCTATGTAAAATGTCAAGTACAGCCCAAATTTATCTGAAAGTAAATATGGAAAAACTCAAATATATAAAATGGCTATAAAATATGAGATGTTTTAAGGACACATCCCTTTTGTTAAAAAGAAGAACACTGGAGAGACTAGAACAACACTGAATATTCATTTGTAATAATTTGAAGTTCATCTTTATGATACACCTATAGTTAAAGAGAGCAGTTAAAAAAACTTGACTAGTGAGTATTGCTCATTGTTCCTCTAGACATTTGAAGTTCAATCCATTCTACACTCATTCATTTCTTCCTTTTCTTTCTTCCTGTAGCTATTCTAGGCTTTGTTTATTGTAATTTATTTAATTACTGGTGAGATATAAAATGCACGTATTAATTTTTTAAATTATTATAAATATTCAGCGAATATTTATATTAGGCAAATTTCTTTTTGTTAGTGACAATGTTTTAATTTTCCTAAAAAATGTAGAGTAAATGTGATTAAAATTTAAGAAACTACAGAACTGATGATCATTACAGTATCTGATTACAATACATACTTTATGAGACACTTTATTGTCTTAAGCAAGGCACTTTGGGAATTTGTTGTTTTACTTTTCTTTCACCTCATTTGGAAATAACTTCATTGGGAAAGGATTTTTTTTCTCCTAGTGCCACTTCGAACTGAAGTATTGAAATATTTTTAATAATCTACTCTTTCTGGTCTCCAATGAGGGCATGGACTACATAGAAATATTCCATCAGATATTAGTAATCAAGAATTGGTCTGATATTCTAGAAACTGGGGAGGACACATCTCATTGTAGGACTATTTGGTACAATAAAAACGCAAAGTTTTGGAGAAAGGTGTGGTATATTTTGCCTTAAGAGTTCAACAGTTATTCACTTTTGGGTGTTAAGATTTAAGGGGTATCTTCTAATTTGCATATGACATGAATACATTCTTTTTGCTTTTGAGGCCAATTTATCACTTATTTTACATAGTGAAAAAGGGTCTCTCATCTTGGGTTGTCTGATGTGTTCTTATGATTAAAGGGTATAGAATATTGAAAAAAATCACACAGATGTGATATGCTCTTTCAAGTGCATGGTTGTTTTATAAAATGAGAAAATGCTAGTTTAGTGTTGAAAATGAAATTTACATAAAATCTACTTCTAAAAATTACTGGGTACAAAAAATTAAACTTTCCAAATGGATCAAAGTCTGAATCTAAAGATGCACTTAACATTCCTTAGGCAGAGGAATTAAACAATACCCTCAAATTTGCAATAAGATCAACAGAACCCATCCTGCCCACATTCTGGAACTAAAGTGTAGATGAAGAGTGGCAGACCTTGTAAGACAGACCTTAGAGCTGTAGCAGTGTTGGCACATGCACTGCCCATGGTTAGCAGAGTCCGACAACATGCTCATGAAGCTGGGAAATGTAGCTTGCACGAGAGCCATTGCAGGCAGAGATGTCTAAAGACATCTGATGTAGAAATCTGATGTAGAGTTGAACCCTAACAACTGTCCACATTCTTGTTTGTTTCTTCAAGTTTCTACTCAAAGAAACCTGTGATTCAGAGCACACTGTCTCTATTCCCTTTGAAAGCCCCAGAGAACTGCACTAGTACAGTTTAGGGAACAGATTCATTTTCTTCCTTGTATATGATAAATCACATATTTTTAGGACTCTCAATTCATATGTGGAGCATAAATGATGTTAAATATTTGTTTACTAGAAGAATCAGATGTCTGATAATCTCTTTTCAGGATGAACATTAATCCAACTCTGTCTAGAAAAATTATTCAATTCATTACCATAAGTAATCTCTATTGTACCCCGTGCTTAACCTTCATTTTCCCCCAGTCCTATAATCTCACAAATCCACTGGTGGTATGTGATCAGCATCTGGTGTTCACACAACCCCTGCCTTACGACTAATACATGAAACATTCTTGGATAAAAATAGCATTTTCCAGGCTGCCAATGATACAATTCTCTGCTCTATTGTGACTTCTGTATCCCTCTAGAAAGGTCCATAATAGGAAACAACATCTCAGAAGGTTTTGGCTCTATCAAGATGGCAATTAATTTTAAACTTGATTTAATTTAGAAGGTAGCAAAGGTACTCATTGATTAAGGACTTTTGAACAAGCATTCAATGTAATTGCAGAGTGAAAACAAGCAACACTAAATGGTGAGAAATTTTTCCATTACTGGCTAGGAATCAAAACAAAATCAATAGGAAAGTGACTAAATACATCTTTATGCTAAGAACAAAAATCTTTAAGCCACTGCCAGCTTTGTTTTCAGGTAACTGGTGCCATTTTGTGATCCAAATAAAACTTTGGAGAAAATACCTTGAAAACATGATTCATTTAGCAGATTTATACTACTGCTTTGGTTAAATGAGTTTTGAAAATACTTCTTTGGATAAAAAGCCAGAAAGGTATTTTTGTTTTTGGTTAGCTAGAAGGGGTGTCCAAGTTAGCACTATTGTAAATGTTCCTTAAAATATCATCTAAGAAGTAATTGAATCTCAAGAACAGATTTGTCTACCACTTTAAGGTATTTCTTTTTTTGTTGTCAAGGTGAAGTACAGTGGGGTTACAGTTACATATGTTAGGTAGTGTGTACATTTCTTGTCCAACTTGTTACCCCCTCCTCATTTTTCTCTTGCCTTCCCTCCCCCCAATCCCCCTCCCCCCTAGTTGTACAGTTAGTTTACAACATATTGTCTTGTAAATATTGCTGTTGCATTGGTTTGCCTTTTACCCTCTGCCTCGCCATTTTAATGTTCCTCTTCCCTTCCCTATTTCACAGACATATAAAATACCCAGGGTACCAAAATCAAATACCATGACAATGGAGACTAAACCATAGGGAAGATAAACAGAAGACAAAAATAATTTCACATAGGATGTTAAAAATAACATCAATGATAAGCCACTTATTTCAATATTTGGAGGTCATTTCGCTTAGTGTCATCTTCTGTGATCATACATACACAGCTATTGATCTATTGCAATGATCTGCTAGGACTATCCTGGACATATACTAATTATTCCCAATAAGGGAGACTGTAGAGTTTATGTTTCTTTGAGTCTGGTTCACTTCACTTAGCATGAATTTTTCTAAGTCTTTCCATTTTCTTCTCAATGGAGCAATGTCATTCTTTCTGGTAGAAGCATAGAATTCCATTGCGTATATATACCACAATTTCTTGATCCATTCATCCACTGAAGGGCATCTGGGTTGGTTCCATATTTTAGCTATGGGAAATAACATTTAGCTATGAACATAGTTGTGCTGGCAGCTTTAGTGTGACCTTGTTTGTGATCCTTTGGGTAAATGCCCAGAAGTGGGATTGCTGAGCCATAGGGGAGCTCCATGTTTAGCCTTTTGAGGAACCTCCATACCGCTTTCCAGAGTGCACAAGTTTACATTCTCACCAATAGTGTAGTAGGGTTCCCTTTTGGCCACATCCCCTCCAGCAACTGCTATTAGTAGTTGTCTTGATGCTAGCCATTCTTACTGGGGTGAGGTGGAATCTCAGTGTTGCTTTGATTTGCATTTCTTTTATGGCCAGGGATGTAGAGCACTTCTGCATGTGTATCTTGGCCATTCTCATTTCTTCTTCAGAGAAGTCTCGCTGGGTCTTTAACCCACTTATTAATGGGGAAGTTGTTCCTTTGAGGATTTGTTTTGGAGGAACTTTTTTGGAGTTCTAAGTATATTTTTAAATATGAGGCTCTTGTCAGTTGTATGGCCAGTGAAGATCTTCTCTAAGTCTGCAGGTTTTCTGTCTATCTTTTTTTTTTTTTTTTTTTTTGTCAGTCGTAGAGCTTGAACTCTGAGCCTACGTGCTGGTCCTGAGCTCTTCAGCTCAAGGCTAGTGCTCTACCACTGGACCCACAGTGTCACTTATGACTTTCTATTTATCGTGCAAGCTATGTCCTTTGCCCTGCAGAAGCTCTGCAGTTTGATGCAATCCCATTTGTCCAACCTTTCTTTGATTTCTTGTGTTTCTGGGTCTTTATTAAGAAAGTTTCAATCTGTGCCAAGGAGCCCTACAGTTTTTCCTATTTCTTCCTGCAATGTTTTCAGGGTATCTGCTTTTACCTCGAGGTCCTTGATTCATTTGGAATTGATTATTGTTCAGGGTGATATGTAAGGGTCTAGCTTTAGTTTGTTTCAGGTGTTTAACCAATTTTGCCAGCACCCTTTGTTGAAGAGGCTGTCTTTCTTACATATTATTTTTTTCTTCTTTATTGTCAAAGTGAAGTACAGAGGGGTTACAGTTTCATATGTAAAGCAATTACATTTCTTATCCAACTTGTTACCTCCTCCCTCATTTTCTCTGTCTCCCCCTCCCCACGTCCCTCCCCCCGTAAGTTGTATGGTTGGTTTACACCAATTGTTTTTCCAAGTATCGCTATTGCAATGGTTTGTCTTTTTTATCCTTTGTCTCTCAATTTTGGTATTTCCTTTCCTTTCCCTTCCCTAGTTCCAACGCATGAATATACAGTATCCGGGGTACTAAGATCAGTTACAGTGATAGCAGGGGTAAAACCACAGGAAGGGAATATGAGAGCGAAAAAAAAGGGTACTGTTTCACATGGCATGTTGAAAATAACTACAGCAATGATATACCACTTATTTCCATAATGTGGAGTTCATTTGCTTAGCATCATTTTATGTGTTCATATGGGCATAGCTCTTGGGCTCTTGTGATCTTCTGCTATGACTATCCTAGACATGTACTAATTACTCCCTATGAGGGAAACCACAGAGTTCATGATTCTTTGGGTTTGGCTCACTTCACTTATTATGATTTTTTTTCCAAGTGCTTCCATTTCCTTATGAATGGGGCAGTGTCATTTTTTCTGATAGAGGCATAGAATTCCATTGTGTATATGTACCACATTTTCTTGATCCATTCGTTTACTGGGGGCATCTGGGTTGGTTCCATATTTTAGCAATGACAAATTGTGCTGCGATGAACATTGTTGTGCTGGTGGCTTTAGTGTGGTCTTGCTTGTAATCTTTTCAGTAGATGCCCAAAAGTGGGGCTGCTGGGTCATAGGGGAGCTCTATATTTAGCCTTCTGAGAACCTTCCATACCACTTTCTAGAGTGGGCGAACAAATTTACATTCCCACCAACAACGTAGTAGGGTTCCCTTTTGGCCACATCCCCTCCAGCATTTGTTATTTTTAGTTTTCCTGATAATGGACATTCTTACCGGAGTGAGGTGGAATCTCAGTGTTGTTCTGATTTGCATTTCTTTCATGGCCAGTGATATAGAGCACTTCTTCATGTGTCTCTTGGCCATTCTCATTTCCTCTTCAGAGAAGTCTCTTTTTAGGTTTTTAGCCCATTTGTTGAAGGGGCAGTTGGTTCTTTGAGGGTTTGTTTTGGAGGAATTTCATTTTTTGAGTTCCATGTTTATTTTAGATATGAAGTCTTTGCCCATTGTATGGTGGGTAAAGATATTTTCCCAATCTGTAGGCTTTATATTTATCTTGCAAGCTATGTCCTTTGCTGTGCAGAAGCTCTGCAGTTTTGTGCAGTCCTATTTGTCCAGCCTTTCTTCAATTTGTTGTGTTTTAGCTCCTTTATCAAAGATTAAGTGGCCATAGGACTGCAGATTCATTTCTGGGTCTTCAGTTCTATTCCATCAGCCCTCAGGCTTGTTCCTGTGCCAATACCAAGCTGTTTTTTATTACTATCACTTTGTAATAGAGTTTGAAGTTTGATATTGATATTCCTCCAGCACTGTTCTTCCTGCTAAGGACTGTTTTTGCTCTTCGGTGTCTTTTATTATTCCATTTGAATTTTTGGATTGCTTCCTCTTTTTCATTGAAGAATGATGTTGGGATATTTATGGGTATTGCACTGAATTTGTACATAGTCTTTGGTAGTATTGCCAGTTTCACAATGTTAATCTTCCTAATCCAGGACCATGGAAGGTTTTTCTACTTCCTTAATTCTGCTTCAATTTCATTTTTTGAGTTTTTAAAGTTTTCATCATAGAGGTCTTTCACTTCTTTGGTTAAGATTATTCCTAGGTCTTTTTGTGCTTTTGAGGCTGTTGCAGGAGTTGCTTTCCTGATTTCAGCCTCACTCTTCACATTGGTGGCATACAGAAAAGCCATTGATTCTTTAGGATTAATTTTATATTCTCTGTCAGTATTATTTTGTTTGTGGTTTTCAGTGTGTAGAACATCTTTCAGGATTTTCTGTAATGTTGGTTTTGCGGAGATATATTGCTTCAGTTTTTCCTTGGCAAAATTTTGGAAGGTTTTTATTTGACCTTGGGCTATGAATGGGAGCTTAGCTGGGTACAGTATTCTTTGTTGGTACTTATTTTTCTTTAGGGTGTGGCATACCTCATTCCAGGCTCTCCTTACTTTCAAGGTCTCTACTGAGAAATATGCAGTAATTCTGATTGGTTTCCCTCTATATGTGATTGTTCTCTTCTGTCTGGAAGCTTTAAGGATTCTTTCTTTGGTCTCTATTGATCCTGTATGGATTACACTGTGTGGGTGGGGTGTCCTATTCTGGTCTTCTCTAAAGCTTCTTGTATCTGGATGGGGCTATACTTCTGGACATGTAGGGAATTCTCTGTTAGTATGTTGTTAAACCTGCAGGGCATTTCTTTATAAGTTTGGGAATTAGAATATAGTTCAAGTGTTCCTTCCTCCCATGCAACAGCCTAAGAGCCTCCTGAAAGAACTTGGGCTTGTAGGCAGCACTGGATGGATGAGAACCCAGAAGCCTCTTTCAAATACCAGATTGAAGCCTTGGATCAATTTACTTAAGAGTTACCTGTTTTCTTGTTGGTAAAACTATACCTATATTGACATTTAATATGTTGATGAATGTAAAGAATGAAAGTCAATGACTTGCACATGATAAGCACTCAAAATAGTAGCTATTATTATTATTATTATTATTATTATTCATTGTTGTTATCATTATCCCAACACCTCTACTTGAGACCATTTGAAATACAGGCCTATTCATGGCTCCCTTTTGACTTCTCTTTACTAAACATTTCAATATGGCCCAGGACTTTTTTCACATGGGGAAATACTTCTTTTATTTGATTAAGTTCAGATTTTAGTTTGGGGCTTCTATTTATGATTTACCAGTCAGGAGAATCACCTGCCTATTTTGGAAGAAGCTAAATCATTTCAGAATTTGTACTCTATGGGTGAAAACACCCTATAAAACCTGAAATGACACAGAGGAGCATTGAATCAAATAAGAAAGTCAGGCAAAATTTTTTAAGTGGCCTAGATGATCTAAAAGAGGAAATCAATTCATAGTTGAGCATCATTTCAACTGTTTAATTAAAATAGAAATCTATGAGATGGAATTTGTTATTTCTGAGATATTCAATTGCTAATTTATTTTACAGATGGGATTAGATTGGACTCCACAGAAATGATAGAAATTCCATTAACTCATCATTTCTTACATGTCATTAAATCATTTGATTTTGAAATGTTTAATAAAAAAATTAGAACCCACAGTATTGTGGATAGTAAATAATATTTGAAGACTAACCAAGAAGGCCTTAGCAACGTCAATGATGTGTAAAAGCATAATCGAGTAATCAAATGACATTTCATCAGTCCAAGTCACATGGAGAAATAAAATTCTTCATGCTTTGTGCTGACACTCAGATAACTAAACACAGCTTATCAGAACCATGGGAATGCCACTTGAGGGTTCTCTGGTTTGCTGAAGTGGAAGGAAAATGAAAAGCCTGAAGACCCGTTTGTTAAATTTGCATATAATACGCCAATTTGTAAGTGTATTGTAACCTTGGATAGACTTCTTTATAAGTGGTTGTATAAAGGTGTTTACCACTCAACAAGTCAGTTTATAAGTATAATGCATCTTGATAAAGAGACTATTAACATAACAAAAGATATCTTTACCTTGATCATAAAGCACTTATCACTAGGAAAGATATTTTGTTCTTGTCATGAGATAGAAGGTTTTTCCAAAGACCAGTACCTCACTGTGGCTGATGAGTTTTAGTTACTTCCCACAAGAAGACTATGTTTATATCAGGAAAGCCATCCTTACCAGGACTGGAACGTGAAACACGAGAGACACAGCATCATATTCCTATATAGAAAGCACTGAGGTTTGCATATTATAAAGTTTCATTAGCAATACACTCTAGCATGTTCCAAATATATTTTTTCAATGTCTGTTGTTCGTATTATTCCATTTGTACACTCTCTCACTTATACTCCCAGTGATTTTCTGCATTTGTTCCAAGACCACAATTTAGATCATACTTAATTACTTTGCTTTCATGTCTTCCTTCTTTTCTTAAAAAGTTGTTAATCATCTTTAAGTAGTTGAACAAAGGGATTTCAATTCAGCATGTCAGTTTATGAGTACAATGAATTTGGTAGATATCTTCTCTTTCAAAATTATCACCATCTGCAAACATACACATCCACTCACTACTACCGATCTTTTTCAGACTTCTATAATTCTTAGTGTGGTCAGCCACACGGTTCTGGAATTTTCATGTAGCTTGTGTTCTACTTTACGTCATCTACTTTTTGATCTCTAATTTCTAGAATCTCTTTTGTGCTGCCTGGTTATATTCTATAAAACTGTAATCTGTTCTTGTTTTATGAAAGCAACTTCTCTAGTCTCTCTATGATGACTAAGTATAGTTACTTGGGACTTTTCTTCTGTTGTCTGAATTCTCTATTTTCTCCAAGTTCTCTTTCTGTTCATTATTTTCTTTCTTTTGAGGAGGGAAACTTTTTATGATCCTTCATTTTTGCACTTACAGGAAAGCTGAATATAGGAGAGAGGGAACTTAGCAACTTTAAAGTCACTATATCACCTAGTTACACTAATAAGACTGGGTGCTTTTATGTTATTTTGTCTTGCAGACTTGAGAATAAAACAAGGGGTACATATGCATAGAATTGTAGTTCCCAATAAGAGTTAGAGCAACCAGTTCTCAGTTTATGTTATGGTTTTTGAAGTTATAATTTGATCTAAAAATTGAATTGATTTTTATTCTGAATAATGGAGTCATTACAAGGTGTTAATGAAGATTGGCATTAGAAGTCAAGGAAGAGGGAAAATGGTTTGTTCAACAGTTATCAACTTATCAGTGACAATTCTAAGGCGAAATAAAAGATTTTGTTTTACAGAGTATTGTTCTCAAAATTTCTGCAGCGTACTTGTAGGTGATACTGACTCTTTCATCATGTGGGAGGAGTATTCTATGGTACATAAATTACATCTCAATAGACATGTGGAAAACGTGAAGCATATTCTATGATTAGTTTTGTTTTTCCCCCACTGTCAGACAAGTCTCTTAATGAGATATATCACTCTAAAATTAACATTTGGATTTCTAAGATTATGTTGAAAAAATCAGGATTACTTTATAGAACTTAAAACATTTTAGATGCTTTTGGCAAATAGGTTAAGATACATTAATTTTAAATACTGCTGTCAATTTT
This sequence comes from Perognathus longimembris pacificus, assembly GCF_023159225.1. Taxonomy (NCBI): domain Eukaryota; kingdom Metazoa; phylum Chordata; class Mammalia; order Rodentia; family Heteromyidae; genus Perognathus; species Perognathus longimembris. Next base: position 64,593,107 of record NC_063172.1, read on the forward strand.
TGTATGATTTTATATATAGCTACCTTTATTTTCATATTTTTCAAACCCAACTCTCTATTGACTTTGCTGAACAAAAACATTTCTACAAAATTCCATAAGTTGAACAGGGTCTTGAAACTGGAAAGAGATTCTGGAAACTCAATTATTTCCTTTCGCATTTTAGGAATTAAGAAAGAAAATCAGAGATGTAAAAAAAAAAGTGACCCAAATTACACAGCAAAAAGCAGAAAAGAAAAAAAGAGACAGGAACAAAACCACAAAAACAGGGATGTAAGGGCTCCTGACTCCTATTCTAATTTGTTTCCTCGCTCCTATACTATGCAAGGAAAAACAGGTCTACATCATGGTTAAAGGACTCTTGACTTTATGAAATTTTATTTTCCTCTTTTCTGATGTGTTTGCATTTGCATTGTGCCCAGAGGTGATAATCCTATAAAGTAAATAAACGTAAGACGTTATCTCCCATAGGGAGACTTCTGTTTGTGGCTAAATGAGCCAAGATGAAGAAACACTTCAAATAAAAGACTCAGCTGGAAAAGCCCAGCAAAGAGGCTGCTTAGCTTGAAAGGAAGTCTGGCACATAAGCCACTGTGAGTCATAAACTATAATGTAATAAACTTGTATGAACAAAAAATCTAATTTCCATATTCAACACTAGTTACCTGAATGAGCCATAGGAGAGCTAATTTTTGGAAACAACATTAATTCTCTGGAAACCAAATGAGCCACTTGATACCAGTCAGCAAGTAGGAGCTTCAGGGTTTTCAAATCCGACATTCCAGCAGTCCCTCCCTTCTACCTCTGGACTCTAAGACATGCCTACAGAGGTCTCCCTAGAAACTTCTTCAATTGCATCTTAATCCAGTATAATGTCCGATTTTACAGTCATCTCGTTAACACAAGTATACTACAAATATTATACATCTGAAAGGGAAAAAAGATGAAGATAATGAGTCTTAAATTTTTAAATCTTCAAGACTATCCATTCAGTTGCATTTCTTTGTAGACACACCAAAGGATTTATGGCCTTCCTTCCTTCTTACAGACGAGAAATAGCAACATATACTCAAAAATTACTCTAGTAAATGTATTCTCACTAAAATGTCCATAAAACTCTGCATTACACAACTGGGAATGTGTCTTATTGGTAGAGTGTTTGCCTGGCATGCATAAAGCCCTGGGTTTGATTCCTCTGTACCACAGAAACAGAAAAAGCCAGAAGTGGCGCTGTGGCTCAAGTGATAGAGTGCTAGCCTTGAGCAAAAAGAAGCCAGGGACAGTGCTCAGGTCCCAGGACTGGAGAAAAACAAAAGAAGAAAACAATAACAACAAAAACCCTACAAACAAGAACGAGGAGGACTGATATTTCTAGAATGCAAATTTGAAAGGAAATGGCTTGAGAGCAGTGGTAGACCATGACAGTCTTCAACATACTGACTGTTCTGACAAGATGGTGCTCTACTCCTGGATGCCCCCTAATGTCAGACTTAGTCATATGACCTTCCTTGACCAATCAACGATGATCAATGTCACCGTGTTTCTCAGCATAATCTTTCTGAGCCATCACTGGCTTCCTCTGTGTTCTTTTCTTAAGTCATGATTCAAAACTTGTCTCACATGGAAGATTCTCCTGAAACATGGAGAACATAGAGCTAAAGCAAGGAATAAATCTTCATTTATTTTTTATTTTATTTTATTTTTTTGGCCAGTCCTGGGGCTTGGACTCAGGGCCTGAGCACTGTCCCTGGCTTCTTTTTGCTCAAGGCTAGCACTCTACCATTTGAGCCACAGTGCCACTTCTGGCTTTTTCTGTTTATGTGGTGCTTAGGAATCGAACCCAGGGATTCATGTATGCTAGGCAAACACTCTATTGCTAAGCCACATTCCCAGTCCATAAATCTTCATTTACAAGCCACAAAGTTGTGGTGGTTGCAGTGTAACCTAGAAGACAATTAAAGAGCCAAACATGAGACTTTTGTTTGGGTTAATGAATAGCTTGATTCTTTATATACCCCACATTGACTGCAAAATAAGTGTTAGTGCATCTACTAGTTATTCTGAACCAATGTTTTGCAAACTCTTGCTACCATGCATACATTATGACATAACCCGCTGATGGGTATACAAGCATAGCAATACTTAACTCTCACTAAATATGAAGTACTCTGATACTTAGGCTTGTGCTTTTGTGTTTGTTTGTGGGATTAATGCTAATTACGTTCAAATCTTTAATTACTGACCACTCTGTGTTTAACACCAAGTCTATGTTCTGCTTTAACTTGGCTGCATAGCTGGTCTCAACATAACCTGGCCCAGTAATATTGTTACTTCTCAGAAATACAATAATATTTAATGATCTGACTTGTTAGAACTAGGCATAACTGTATTCAAATCCCATCACAAACATGCAATTTCTACAATGATTGATTCTCTCCATATAATTAATTTCCAAATTCTATCAGCATCAATAACCTTCCTTCCAAAATTACCTGAGCTTTAAAACTAAACTACAAGTGATATCTTATCATGGACAATAAGACACCAACATTCCAGATCCATGCACTGTATTGGTCAATTGTCATAAAGAAATATTAACACTTAATATTAAGTTTACCATCTCAATTAGATCTAAGTACAGTGCAGTAATGTTGAGTAAGTTCACATTGCTGTGTAATGATTTCTTATAATAAGTTTCCTCTTGACCACTGAAACTGTATTGCAAGCAATAAATTTCTGTTGTTTATAAGCCATCTTCTCTATGGACTAAGGTAGGTAATGTCTTCTGCAAAATGGAGCTAGCAATTTTGGTTACTTCATTGGGTGATTGTGAAAACTCAGTGATGTCTATAAAACAATTACAAACGGCCAAGATTGTAAGAGATGGTCTATCAATAATTAAAAACTACAGTGGATTACATATAACCTAACCTGAAAATTAACAGTTGAAAATGTTACGATACAGATGTGTAAATGGTCTACATACATACAAATACTTAAAATATAAATCTGGGCCTCTTGACTTTTAGCCTATTGTCTTTCTACTGATTGTGTCAAACTTCATTCGTAGGCAATTGGCAGAATGTTTTGACCATATCCAGAAGACATCTGAACATGTGATTTCCTTAGTTACTTTTTGTTTTGTTTTTGCCAGTCCTGGGGCTTGGACTCAGGGCATGAGCACTGTCCCTGGCTTCTTTCTGCTCAAGGCTAGCACTCTACTACTTGAGCACAGCACCACTTCTGGCTTTCTCTATATATGTGGTACTGAGGAATTGAACCCAGGGCTTCATGTATATGAGGCAAGGACTTTACCACTAGGCCATATTCCCAGCCCTCCTTAGTTATTTTTTTAGTTGACTTACATCTTTTAAAGAAGTAGGTCACTATCATTTTTTTTTAAAGAAGAAAACCAATGCTGTTACTAAATTCTAGAGAGAAAGTCTAGGCAGATGGAATTCTGAGCCTCTGGCTTACCCTCTTAGTTAGAAGGATTCAAATGTGTTAAGGAGATAGGAAGTAAGTTACGTCTTTAACTTACTGATGTCTTATTTAAAACAAACTGATAAGGAGCTAACATTCTCACAAGATGACTCAACATTGACCTCTCCCTCCACATTGTTCCTGCCCACAGAAGATGCATTGCCCTTAGGAAAAGTGGTTGGAGGTGCTCTGTCTCCTAGGACAGTTCCTGTAGAGTCACCAGCATGGAGGTATGGGAGAGGAGGCGTCTCTGTCTAAGACACCAGAGAAGTTGCGCTTTTTTCACTGGGTGCCAATACACTATGTTGAAGGAAGTGTTCTAAATGAGTTCTCATCACCAGAGAGAAAATTGGCTAAATAAACCAAGGTTTCATTGAAAAATCCTGGGCATGAGGAGGAAAAGAAGGAAGATGAAGAAGAGGAGAAAGAAGAGAAAAATGCATACATGAAAATAAAAATCCAGTAAAACTAGTTTTCGTAAAACAGAAGAAACAGCGAGAAAACTATTTTAATGAAAACAAAGATTTCAAGAGCACTTCAAAAAGTAGCTTGTTTCTTGTGGTCCTGAAGCTTATAGAGTAAGGATCTCTTCTAAGCTGTGGGAAATTGAAGCATTTGTGTGCAGATGTATCACCTGGCAGCATTTTGTACTGTGTGAAATACCTCTGAAAGGTCCCTCCACGGGGAGTCATTTGTCTTTGCTGTGCTCCTCAGCTGGATTCCACCCTTCCTTCACTTTCTTCTCTCAGGTGGGAATGTTCCTTCTCATTAGGTGCCTCTGGACACCTAGTCTCTCCAATGGCAGGAGTGTCAGTATTCCCACCTTCAATGGCTTCTCCTGTAACTATTTGTATTATATTTATATCCAGCATCATCACCCTTTGCTCCTTCATTTTCATTTGTGTTTCATTTCCATCCTTTCCCATGTGTCCATTTTGTCATCTGGGGCCATCACTAGGAGACAAGGAAGCAACTCAACTGCATCCGTGTGCAAACTGGATCACAAATGTGCTGCTGAGATAATGGGTGGAACACCTGGAAAGAAGTGAGCCTGCACAGTGTGTGCTTCTGTCACTAACAGTGATTTCCAGACAGGACGAGAGCTAGCAGTCAAATTTGTGCTTTGTTTTTTCACACTATTATAATGACTGAAATTGGAACTGTGTTGAAGAACTCGTTAACACTGGCCTTATCTGTGGAAATTAAAGATTTGTACATTTAAAAATATAGCGTGATTGGCTGTAATAAAAGTTATTTACTATACATAGTCATACCTATGTGAAGATAGTATATACCATTTATGTGAATATATTATATAGAGATATGCTTTAATATTGCACTGTTCTATATTGTTTCAATAATTTGTCTCATTTTATAATATCTCATTACTTTATTTCCAAACTATACTTAAAGCAGCTTTTAAGGTGGACTACCGAATGAGTATATGTAGTGAATGAGTAAAAATAGGAATGCTATGGCTTAAGTTAATATATACATACACATCTATAGATAATATATAGTGTATATATATGCACACATATGTGCACACACATATGTCTTAAAGGGGAGAGCTGCAGAATTTGGTTTGCCATATAACAAGGAGCAAGTAAAGGTTAATTGGTATTTATGTAACAGCTAATTTGGCTGCTTTTTTATTAACAGGCATTTAGATGGCTCTAAAGTCTTAGTGAAAGAATTATAAAGAACACAGTCATGCTTTTTAAAGGGAAGCGAGTGAACCAACAGTCATTGTACTAAGTGAATGAAGCCAGACACAGAAAAGTAAGTATGACATTTTCTCGTATATGTGAAAAGCACGTAGGACTACCAGGGAAAGGTAAGAGGACTGGAGAGAGGGAAAGTATGGAAGGTTAAGAGGTAGTGGCAGAGTAGATACAACCAGAGAATGACACGTGTATACATAGGAACGTCACATTCATATATCGTTAACATGCAATAATGATTATACTTGTAAAAAATACTGAGGAAGACCTTGGAGTCAAGCCGTCACTTTAGTTCTTGATTTTAGTATGTGAAGCAAAACCAACCAGGAAACTACGATGTCAAAATTCACAAAGCTCAGTAATGAGAGGCTGGAAAGAACACTCTAGAATTTTCAGGAAGTTGAGACAAAACGTGCTAGAGGTCCCCAAATGTGAAAGAAGCTGTTTGATGAATTGCAACTCTTCATCATAAATGAGAGCAAGACGCTGTGGCCTGGATTGATTCCGGAGAGCCCTGAAGGACGAAGCCTGGTTGGAGCTATCTGGTACAGAGTAAGAGGTCATCTCAGCGTGCACACCTTCTCAGCCGTGTGCGTGGCTGAGGGTGAGCCTTCCTCGAAGCGACTTCTACATTGAAATGCTGGGAAAATTCAGTCACCCTTCGTAAACCTTTGGGAGAAGGCAACTTAGCCTCCACGAAAGTGGGTCTCTGCCATTTCAAGAACTCCAAGGTGATTTAGTACCAGGTGTTTCTTTCTCCAGTGAGTCCGCTTCTATTTTCCTTTTTTATTGTAGAGAACAAGAGATGATTTGAACTGGTTTTGTTTTTTTTTTTTCTTTTTCTATTATAGTGGAAGCAGAGCTCTATCCAGATGGTTTGCCTCGCCTAGGCTGATTTCTGTTCAACTGTTTAATGTTGTTAATAATCCCTTTAATATATTTAAATGTGTGTGGAGGGTAAAGGGGGACATAACGGGTACAGATTGGAAGTCACAGCTCCTCTACCACTTCTGTTCGCTCGTGAAATCCAACTGCAGTCCCCAGTGCTTGTTCCAGTTTGGTTGAACTCACAGTAACCTCCGAGAAGCTGTGACAGAGGGGCTCGTTTGAGCGGACACTCGGGGACAGGTAGGTAGGTAGGAGTGTTCTCGATGTGTCTACCTTTAATCTGAAATACACACTTCAGGAAAACATATCCTATGACTCTGTAGGGGGAACAAGCCTATAGTGAAAGGAAAGGATATGAACAGCAAGATTATCTCTTTTCACATTCAATGAACCCCATGGCTATTAATTTAATTAATCAGTTAAGTTTTGGAGACAGAATCTTTCTGCGTGGCCCAGCGGGGGGGGGGGGGGGTCCCTAACCCCTAGGCTCAAGAACGCCTTCCTGTTGAGCCTTTCAACACGCCAGTGCATTGCTCTGCTTTTCATTCTTAGCTATCTGCTTCGGTGCAACAACCATGGCACAGGCTTAGCTTACTCCTCCTTCAGGATAACAAAAGCCGCTGGTCCCGCTTCACTTTACGTCAGTCCTCTCAAAATAGTTCACTTACAAATTAAAATATACAGATGGAAGTACTATATGGTTAAATACAGTGTTAAGTAATAAAGGGAGGAGATAGTTAAGATAGATTCTTTTCCTCTGTGCACTTTATAGCAGAACAAATGAGGCTCAGAGATTTTACCACGTCTGTTTTTCTTATATATGGTTTCAGTGTTGCCTCTAAGATCCGTATGCTGGAAGCCCGGTCTCCAAGCTGGGCTTGTGAGGTGCTGGGAATGGTAAGAGCCAGGCCAAGTACAAGGTCATGAGGTCATTGGAGGCTTCAGCTTCAGAAGAGATGAAAACTACTTAGTTTTGCAAGAGTAAGTTATTATAAAAACCGAGTGTTTGGTCCCTGGATCTCTCTAGCTTCTTGTATTGTCATTTAATCAGTCCTTGAGACCCTCACCTGAGGCAGTTCAGATGGGACTGCCTGAGGTTTTGCAAGCTTTTACTTTCACAGAAAGCTGTGAAAATAAAATAAAACACAAACAATAATTTTTTAAAAACAACTTCTTTTCTCTAGAAAATATAATGGCAGATATTTTGTTATATTAACAGAAAAATTGATAAAAACAGTGTTCAGCCAGAACTGTGACAAGAAACGATGTCACTGTGCAGACCGAAAACCTTCCTACCTCTTGTAACAAACAAAATAAAGCACAAATTTCTGGGCAAAGCTTTTTTTTTCTTCTTGGTGCCATGGTCACAAAATCTATTGCTGGTTGGCAAAAGTGGGAGTAAAATCAATGGACCCCAATCTCGTGTTATCTACCACGTAGCTCTGCTTTTCATTAACCTCGGAGGATCTTCCCCAGTTTCTTCTTCCTCTTCATTCAAGTAATTCTGGCACACAGGCAATTTTGGAAACGTTTCCTTCATGTTATACAGAAATAATTTTTCTTTCCCTGTACACCTAGCAGTCTTCTACATATTATTTCACAGTCAGCGTGAGCAAACTTCTCTTTACAAACTCTGGCGGTTCCTTCACTCTCCCCTTGCTACTACTTGAGAACTACTGCAACGCCACTGACCCTTGGTAGCTATTTGTGAGAAGGCTGTGAGCTCCCTTCCTCATGGGTGGTTATTAGCTAGAGAGGAGTCACAGATTGATACATTTTGTTCATCCAGTGATGTTGAGTGACTACTAATGCGTCTGGTGATACTAGCTGTTAGCAAAGGGTTTCACAGTTAAAACATTCAAAAGCAAGCATGAGAAGGAAATGGAAGAAGTCATACTAAGAGAGGTGAGCCAGACACAAAGAAACATGGACTCTAAGGTGTCCCTCATTGGGAATAATTAGTATCCGTCTAGGAGAGACATAGCAGAAGATCACAACCGCACAATAGCTACTATGTACATATGATCACATAAGATGATGCTAAGCAAAATGAGCTCTGAGTTATGGAAATAAGTGGTTTATCATTGTTATTGTTATTTTCAATGTACCGTGTGAAATTATGCCATTTTCTTTTGTCTTTACTCCCCAGGGTTTTACCCCTGATATCACTGTAACTGATGTGGGTACCCTTTTATGTTTATCAGAACTAGGGAAGGGAAGGGGGGTGTCAAAATAGAGAGACAAAGGGTAAAAGGTGAGCCAATGCAACAGCAGTACTTACAAGACAATATGTTGTAAACCAACTGTACAACCTGTGGGGGGGGGGAGGGCGGGGATTTGGAGAGGGGGGAAGGTGGGAGAGAAATGAAGGAGGAGGTAAGAAATGTACTCCCTGCCTTATGTATGAAATTGTAACCCCTCTGTACATCACGGTGGCAATAAATAAAACTTTCAAAAACGTATGAGTAAGTGACTAAATTCCTGAAAGTTGCACTTGGTAGTAAGAAGGAGATGAATCAAAGCAGTTATCTCTGAGTCAGACTATAAAGCTTCTCAAATACAGTCTTCCAGGATTCAATTCCTTTTCTATTCTTGGTGAGGATCTCTTTGATCCAAACACAATTTTTTTAATGCATTGGAAAGCTAATGAACCCTTCTAATTTCTAAGAGATACAAAAAGGAATCATTTGCTAAGTTATTCCATCAGAATGACCCTTGGAGTCTAAGTGTTCTCCCTCCCCTCCCCCCTCTCTTTCTCTCTGCCACCAGTTGGGGGTCAGTCCACATGCAAACAACAAACCAACAACACTATTCATATGTAATAGGGCCGAGGTGGCTGCTCTCTTCATGTCCTGCCTGGAGTATCCTCTGTTACTTCAGTCTGGAAACCCCATGCATGCATTTCTCTGCCTCTTCTCTGTCACCCAACCCCTTCTGCCCCTCCAGCAGGGTTGGAAAAATAAATGACCCATGGGAAGTTTCAAGATGTAGCCAGGCCAGGAAGGAAGAGGAAAGTTGAAAGCCAGAGCACCCATCCTGTCCCTGCTAGGGGCGGTGGTGGCGGAAGTGGTCATGCCTATACACACATGTGATTGCTTTGTGTGTGGTCCAAGCAGTGCTTGAAATCAGACTCATCTATTGGTCATTTGAAGGCTCCAGCCAAGAGCTCACTGTTTCCCATGCTGCACTACATATATTTGCACACACACTGCCCATCTCTGCTTCTACTTCCGGGTCAGTTTTTAATAATATTAGCTACTGTTTTAGAGACCATTTATTGCCAGGCACTGTGGCTAAGTGCTTTCAATGGATCTTCTAAGTTCATCTTTATAGCCACCCTCTGAAGTAGATTTCCTCATTGTTCTCTTTTACATACATGCACATATGTATACACAGAAGACAGACAGACCGGCAGACAAATAGAATCTATGAGAACTCAGAGCCACCCATCGGAATTGCTCCTGCCTCCATTAGAACTGGGCCTCTCCCACTCGTGAGTGTGGAGCTGAGAACTGGCTCAAAGGCCTGCTGGCTTAGTGATACAAAAGCCGCCGCGTGGACACCTTGACCTCCCACTGATGACCGCAGAGCTCGGGGTGGGCTGAGGAAGAGACCTTTGCGAGATCAGTGGGGGCCCACTGTGAACGAATCCTTATTCCTATGATACAGGCACCTTCGCAGCACCTTTGCTTTACCTATTAATTCTTGTCTGTCCTCAGGGCACTGAAGCATAAGAAACACTTAGACAGGCTATCGAGTAGAAATACTGACAGAACAATGGCATAATTAGTTTGTCCAACAGAACCTAAGCCAAGTGCAATTTGGCTTGGTTATGCAGGGAATTAAAATTTGTCTATGTCAATCACAGTAGCATCAGCATATAAAAAAAGTATTCCTACCATGGCTGGCCCGTGAATTGGACCCTGGCGACTTACATAACTATTTTCTTTGTATCCTATATGAAAATGATGCTAGCTCATGTCGGTCAGTGGGATGTACATTAATACTTACTAGCACATTCCGCAGCCAGCCTTGAGTGCCTAGCATTACTGAGACTGGCCAGCTTCTGTGTGTGGCATCCCCATTTCCAGTCATCATTAATAAGAGCAGGTTTAAGAGGTATAATAGGAGTGAAGAGGTGTGAAAAGAGATGATTAGGAGTTGGAGATGAAGGCTAGAGATCATGTCCTTAGGAGATGTTCTGGAAGGGGTAGCATTTTATATGTAATGAAAGTGTAGGACTTCAAACAGGCAGAAATACTGGGGGAAGGCAGGTATTCCTCTATAGCTCTGAATTCATGAGAGCAAGAATATTCTTTAGCAAATGTAAGGTCTTGAGTTTAAACTTCAGTACTGCAGAAAAGGAAGAAAGAAAGAGAGAAAGGAAGGATGGAGGGAAGGAAAGAAGGAAGGAAGGAAGGAAGGAAGGAAGGAGAGAAGGAAGGAAGGAAGGAAAAAAGAAACAAGAACTGGGGATGTAATTAAACAGCAATAGAATGTTTGTCTAGCATGTACAAGGCTCTGAGTCTGATTCTTTGTACTGAAAGATGAATTAAAAGAAGTAAACAAATAATTCAAAAATATATTTTAAGAGTAAATGTAGTTGTTGCAAGAAAATGATAACTTTCCCTCCCTCCCTCCCTCCCTCCCTCCCTCCCTCCCTCCCTCCTTTCTTTCTTTCCTCCTCTTTCAGCACTGGGGACTAAACTCAGGGCCCTGCACTCGCTAGGCTACTCATACTCTACTACTTGAGCCATGCCTTTGTCCCCTTCTTGTATGGTTATTTTCGAGATGAGGCTTTGAAAGGCCTACGCTTTAATCCTCCTCCTTGTTTTTGAGACCCGGACTCATTCTGTAGCCTTAGCTTTCCCACTGTTGGCAGTACAACATATACAGCATTTCTTTCTTTCTTTATAACTGACATATAAAACATAAAAATTATACATATTGTGTACCATCTGATGTTTCAGCTCAGGTATACATTGTGTAATGGTTTTTCAGGTGAAACATAACAATGTCCTCAGACGTCTATCATTTCTTTATTGTAAAAACAAACGGAACGCTTTGATCTACTGTAAGCTTTCCATAAACAAATTTTAATGCTGCATTTTCAATAACTTACATTATTATATTTGATGCTGGAAATCAACCCTATGGCCTTGTGTGTGCTAAGTACATAGTTTCTCACTGAACTACATTACACTGCTAAGGTGACTTATTTCATGCATGCATATAATGAAGATGAAAGATTTAAAGGATATACATACACTGTAGTGTTTAACTGAAATTGTTTCTTTCTAGGTTAGAAATTTGGTCAATTACTGCTAAGGTGACTTATTTCATGCATGCATATAATGAAGATGAAAGATTTAAAGGATATACATACACTGTAGTGTTTAACTGAAATTGTTTCTTTCTAGGTTAGAAATTTGGTCAATGCTATTCATTTATTTTCATGCTTTACTGAGTTTTCTTTTAATTTCAAATAGGTTTGCTTTACAGCTCTACAGGTTAGTGTGTTCTTGCCAAGCACCTGTTGGATCTGCTTCTCCCTCAATTCAAAGTTTCTAGGCTATTGTAAAAGAAAGCCAGGTTTGTATAAAATCAAGTGTTATTCACTGAAGTCAAGTTCCTACCTTATTTGGGAAATATCTCACTCTTAATTCTCAAACTCTATAGAATTTTGAGTTAAGTAGAAGAAATAAAGATAAAAAAAAAAACTCCCATCACTGTGTGCCAACTTGAAAGGAAGAAACAAACCAACAAAAAAGCTTCCAATGCAAGGTGCCTTTAATAATTACTTGTATGCAGAATCACACATTTGCTTGCATCTACCACGTTAACCCTTTTACAGTAAAAACAATAAAAGAAACCTGGTGGTATAAGAAGCCAAACTAGGAGCTGGAAAGGATTCTGTCATATTTTGAAGATGATCAAAAAGAGCCCCAGAAAGCCAACTATGTCCTAACACTCTTAGGAAACAATGGATTCAGGACTTCGTAACAGTGATGACCTTTAAAAGTCTTGAGCCCTGGAGACAGATAAGGAAGATAATTATTATCTGATCCTTCTATACACTGCCATCATTTGTTACCCTACTCCCTCACGGTGAAAAAGGCGACTTTCTTCACCTTGGGTTACTTGGCCTCAACCGGACATCCTTGACCTTAGAAAATGAAGTTAAGGAAGCTGCTTCTTATCTGTTCTTGCAAATGATCTGTGGTAGAATAAATCACTGTCTCGGTTTCTTGGGAAAAGGAAGGAGAAATACATATCCAATCCCTTTCTCACATTCTAAACAAGTATATTTTATTTAGCACTTCATTAGCAGCGAGAAACATTAGCTATCACATAGCACAAAGTAGGTGCTTTCATAACCTCACTTCAGAATTGCTCTCCAAATAGTCATAATCAAATTCTCGGTACATCTCCGAACTCAAAGGCTACAAACAAGGGCTTAATCTTCCAGAGAATTCTTATAGAATAGAGGTATTTTTAGAGGGTAATTTTTTTCCTTTCCTTCATTTCCCGCCCCCCCCCCCCGCCCCGACCAAGACCAGCCTCCCTGTCAAGAGCAGTGTTTGAGATGTTTGGGGTTTTACATTTGATGAATACATGACGTGCCGTGTTCTATGGGCCTACAGATTCATCACTCTCCAAATTTATAGGGATGTATGCAGTGTGATGTGATAAATTGTTTTGTTTTGCCTTTCATCACTCACACGATATTGGAAGGACGCTCCCTGTATATCTTAGGCATCATCTATCAAAAATAAGGCTTTGGAGAGAACAAATAAAATGCAGTAAAAACTTGTTGAACTGATAACTATATAATATGAATGTGTCATCTCTAAATATGAAGGGCCACTATATGAGGCTCATATTTTATTTCTTTAGCAAGTTTACTTATCTAGCTCCTAGCAGTGTAAACTGCATTTTGGTACAAATATTTGCAAAGCTTCAAAAGTGTCTTTGGGAAAAAGAGTACTATAAATTAAAATGATTATTAATCTTACTAAGTCGATTTCATTTTTACTTAGGAGTTCCAAGATTCTGTGTGATGGATTGGTTTGGCAAGTCACTTAACAAAGCACTCCATGAAATACAAATCTGGAGGAGCTTAGTACTCACTTTTGCATTATTTCGTCTTTAAAGAAAAAAGTCTTTACTAAACTGTCATGTTAGTTGAAATAAAAGAGAAGTTAAAAAGAGAATTCTCAGACTTGATAACTGCTGGACCTGGCAGTTGAAATCCATGTGGGAATGGTAATTATTGCATTTATGAATTGAAATTCTATTTACACTTCATCATAAGAAGTATAAGTTCCTTCTCATTAATAAAATGTTCTCCACCCAAGGTCATTAATGAACATTAGCCCATGAAAATATGTTTGACTCCCAGAGGAAAACTGCTTTGACTTTCTTCTTAGATACACAAAGAATAATGTCTACTGAACAGATTTCATAACTATCTTTTTCACACCTTAGGCAAGCGTCAACAAAACAGATGAAGGAATGTCTACCTTGCCAATATACAATACTCAAGTGAGCAAGGACTAGAAAAAATGAATTGAAACAACACAGAGATATCAAACATGACCTTCTCATTAGGACACATTTCAAACACTGACCATTTCTAGAGCCGTTGAGAGCATCAAGTGGAAATTCCCATATACTTTTAACACCGTTCAGCTCTTAAAAAGGATTAAGTATTTTGCATTGATAAAGAATGATATTTATGCCATGTTGTTAAAGTGAAAAAGTAAGTCAGTGACTAATGAATACAATATGATCCGTTTTGTCCATATGTGCGTTAATACAGAGCTTAGGATAGGGAGAAGCAAGGGACATGAGGACAAGATCAAAGCGCCTTCCACTTTTCAGTCTACTTACTCTAAGATTAATTTAACAACAAGCAAGATTTGTCCCATGTTTCTTTCTTTTTTTGTTGTTGCCAGTCCTGGGCCTTGAACTCAGGGCCTGAGCACTGTCCCTGGCTTCTTTTTGCTCAAGGCTAGCACTCTACCACTTGAGCCACAGCGCCACCTCTGTCCTTTTTCTATATATGTGGTGCTGGGGAATCGAACCCAGGGCTTCATGTATACGAGGCAGGCACTTTGCCACTAGGCCACATTCCCATTTGTCCCATGTTTCTTACAGCGGATGAATTTTGCCTACAGTTTTAAGGCAGGCAAAAGGCACCATTTCATTCCCTTGAATCTGTGAACTACCAACTAATCTGAGTCCTTAGGCATTTCCTAGATTCCCTTTGTGGATTCATAATGAAGACTGAATCTGATGGGTATCACACACACACACACACACACACACACACACACGCGCACACACACACACCGTCTACTCTGATATCTATCCAGCTTTGCCTTTCTCTATTGTACAAATTACAACGGAAGATAGGATTTGTAAGTGAGCAGTGTTTCAAGACTTCAAAACAAGTTCTTTAAGTGCTGTTTCTAGTCCATTTGGGGTTTTGAATTTGTCCCTGTCGTGACAATGTGATTGGTCCAAGGTCACAGCTGACGGGCTGAACAGAGACAGCTCGGTCTCCTGCGGGCCCGGTGGCCTGAGGCACCTGCCCTCCCAGTAACTTCTGGGTCCATCCGTCTCACATATAAACAAAAGGCAGCCGAGCAGTCGAAACACTGCCAGAGAGGGCACCCTTCCCGTTGATTTCCTCTTACATGTTCACACTTATGTTTAACACTCAAAAAATCTTCTAGGTTCCTTAAGAAGAATAACTTTTGCAGGTGATTACCTGAATAGTTACACAAAACAAGAACAAGCTAGGTTTTCTCTATTTTCAAGATAAAAGGATTATCAGACTAATTAATAAAAACTACATCTCTCCTAACCAGTTAAATGTTCACACTGAACTCCCTAAGTCCAAGATTAGTTAAACGATTCACCTCCCCATCCAATTAAGCACTGACCCACAGGGTCCAAGGGAATGATAACTAAAAAGATGCAGGGCTGTCACTCATTCTACAGGAACCAGAGAGCATCGAGGACCATTCTCCCAAGAAAGGAGTTCATCCCTATCTCACCTGCAGAGTCAAAGTAAATAGTGACAGAGCCTACATGGGCAGAGAAAGGGCCTCGCTGGGTTGTTACTAATTACTACACAATAAACATTGGCAGCATCATAAACTGACACAGACCCAGATGAGCCTCTGCCCATTTTTTTGCACTCACAAAGATCCCTTCTCTGTATTCCTCATTTTTTTTTCTTGAATCAAACACTGCTCCGTACTGTGACTGAATTATTTCATTGTGGGGATGGGAGTCCCCCCCTTTAGATCACAGGCACAGGGATGCTATGTTACAAGGCCTAACAGGAAATGCATCAATTAGTAGGTAGACAGCATGTATTTCTGACAACCTGCCGTATACACTCTTCTAAAATCTAGAGATGTGAAAGCTACTTTGGTGTGACAGTGTCACTCGGCTATGATACTGTGACTCAAACACTAACCCAGGTGTTACTACGAAGGATTCTGCAGTGAACATCTGAGTCAGCTCACTTTTTAAAAAAGGAGATCACCTTTAAGACTGTGAATCACATATAACCAATTGAAAAGTCTTTTAAGGTAGAACGACTACTTACTGTGTACTGTACATATTAAAAAACAAGAAGAAAGGAGTTTTGAATTTTTCTTTACCAGAAAAAGGTAATAGATGTTTGAGGAGATACGTTGACC
The DNA here is from genome assembly GCF_023159225.1 of Perognathus longimembris pacificus. Lineage (NCBI taxonomy): Eukaryota > Metazoa > Chordata > Mammalia > Rodentia > Heteromyidae > Perognathus > Perognathus longimembris. Next base: position 64,608,918 of record NC_063172.1, read on the forward strand.
TTGCTTTAAAGATTATATAATATAAGCATATAAAATCATCATAGGCTATCACATAAATAGGCACAATCATATTTCTTGTACCAGTTAATTTTTTAAAACAAAATAGAAGCTTTCTTTAGAAAAACAGAAGTTCTACTATAAGACTGCAGCCCCAACTTTCTTGCCTCATTTTCCAGCTGCTAGCCTACATATTTAGGATATGATAGTTCTTGCAATGCCTTCAGCTAACTCCTTATAATAAATCATCTAATCATAATGTACAAAACACATGTGAATACACACACACACAAAGAGGACACACACACACACACACATCCATTTATTCCTCTGCTTAGTTTTATTGTCTGGAAAATCCAGACTGACACAAAGCTGGACAAGATGCACAATTTTGCTCTCGTGCACTGACATTATTTTAGGGGAAAACTACAAGTTTCTTAAATATAACACCAGTGCAAAGAAATATAAAGAGAAAAAAGACTGTGAAGAACATAAGGCAAGACAAGGGTGACTTGTAGGCTACAGAGCTGCAGGTAGAATGTGTGGTCAGAGAAGGCTTCTTTGGAGCAGTACCATTTAAGCAGAAACAAGAATTGACATTCTCATTACTGTTTTCGTTCCTTCCATACATCTTGTATAAAGAAATTTACATAGTACGAGCATAATAAAGTATTTTGAATAAATAATGAATAAATTAATAGTATGATCTTAAAGAAGATGGACCATTTTAATTTTAGGTAACTAAAATTAAGCAACCAAGTTTAAGACATTAATGAGAAGAATCTTTTCTCCAAGCTGAAATTACACCAACCTGGAGTTAGAGAATCTTATTTCTACCTTGATTAATGAGTGAAGGAGACTGATTAAGTCATTTTAAGTATGCAATTTCTCTCAACCTACATTAATTTGAAAACAGGCTAGATATGACACAGTTGCTGGAAAAATTACAAAGCAGAACAAATATCCCTTTTCTGACCCAATTCCATTCCCTTCTTGTCTCCCCACCTTTCAAAACACAGACTTCCCTCAAGGAGCGCTGACTTCCAGTTGATGATTCTTGGCACACACAAGCTACCTTCTGAGTGGACCATGTGCCTGTGTGGTAGCGAAAGGCCAACATGAGAGTGCAAGGGAGATATCAGCTAATGAGCCCTTTCGGCTGGCGTGTTGGATTTTAGGTTCTCAAGTCAATGCTAAATGGGAACCACAGTTACACTTTGTAAAATTTCACTCTGTTGCGTTGGGCTTAGTGGGTGTCAAATATGAATGCAGTGCCGATGTCCGGGGTTAATAAGGAACAGAATGAAAGAGCAAATGAGGTACAACAGCAAACTCGAGCCATTGCCTTTCAGAAGCCCTAATCATAAAACCAGACCTAGAACTGTTTCAAGTTACAACGTAGGAGCTCAAAATTTCAGTGCCAAGGCAAATGAAGATTCAATCCATTCAAAAACTTGGAACTGGAAGTGATGGAGAACAGGACTGGGTAAGTTTCTGGCTGGGAATATGGCCTAGTGGTAGAGCGCTTGCTTCACATACATGAAGCCCTGGGTTCGATTCCTCAGCACCACCTATGTAGAAAAAGTCAGAAGTGGTGCTGTGGCTCAAGTGGTAGAGTGCTAGCCTTGGGCAAAAAGTAGCTAGGGACAGTGCTCAGGCCCTCACTCAGTTCAAGGCCCAGAACTGGCAAATAAATATCTAAATAAATACATAAATAAAATAAAAATAAAAATTTAAAAAAACCTTGATGAAAATAAAAGGGAGGATTATCTTGTCACAAGAAGTCCAGAGAACCATGCCTTAAAACCATTACTGTCATTTTGAGAGGGAAGAATTGAGTGAGTGGGGCCTGTGCCATTGATTCTTTCAGAGGATTCACTCTGGACCTTTCCTCTCCGCACCTTAGCCGGAAGCTTTTCTGCTTCATGCAGGAACACAAGCAATGGCTGATATTCCCGGGAGAGAAGTCGTTTTCTGACAGCCTCGTGTCGGCAGTAGAGACTGGACGGTGCAGAGATGGTCAGGTCTAAGGAGCTAGGAGCACAGGCCAAAGTCAGAACCCAGCACAGACACATTTTATGGGGCTGTGTCCAGACTGGATTTTCTTTTGCCTTGCTTTGAGATGAATGTTCTTGGACAGCCCTGTTCTGCATATAATATCTACTTTGTTGTATTAAATCTTAAAACTTGACTCAGTCTCTCCTAGTTTAATTGGCATGCCTTTGTCTGAACTTGATTTCAGAAGGCTCCTAGTCTCTCCCTGCTCCTGGTTCCTTCCCATCCATGGCTTTCCAGTATGAACCAGGGATGGGGTAAGTCGGCAGCGTTGCTCTTCCTGGCTCTGGTCTCGACCCCCTTCCTTCTGTAGAGAATGAATATGCCAGGTGAGCATTATGATCACTCCCCCAAAGTCTTTGAGTTCCTGCAGGTTTTCCCAATGTAAGTTAGTCGTGGGCATGGAAGCAGAAATCATAACTCCAAACAAAACCAGTATTTTAAACAGAATTATGATCTGTATGTTATTCATGACACCATTAATTGTTTACTTTTTCTCACCCTGAATGAGATATTAGTCACCATCGAGTCCTTAGCCATAATAAACAGGTAGAGGAGGTGACAGGAGAAACAGGTCCTTGATTACAATTCTATGCCTCGCAAGTCTGCAAATTAGATCATCAGAGTACATGCGATGGATTTTCTCAAATGTAGCCATTGTCACATACCTCTGAGCAAAGAAAAAGCCACAGGTTTAAAAGCCATGAGATAAGGCTACCCGGGAGAACACGAATATACCTTAAAGTGATGACTAAAACTGAAATCCACCTGAAACCTTATAAGCAGTATCAAATGTCTGGCCTTAAAAAAATGTCAAGCGGCTAAGCTAGCTCGACTTTTCACTCCTCCCCTGCCTTTGCCCCTCTGGAACTGGCAAGGTTTTAGTACCTTGTTGACAGAGCGAAGAAGTGAATGATCGACACTAATGGGATTTTTAATCTTCAACCTAATTAACTTTGTTAAAATTAGGGCTTACCAGGAAGAATCAGCACAAAGAAATTAATTAAAGCAATGGAATTTTTGCTGGATTTAACAGCTGAGTACCAACTATATTGTAATGCACATGAACGAGGATACTTTAATTTCATTTCCAATTTTCTTTTGTTGCCTTGCTGTTTCTATTTTCAAGCTATTCTATGTCCCCAACATGAAGAATACATATCTTTGTCATTTGGCACTAGCCAGGCTGTACTGTGAGAAGGGAAATTCCTTGTCTGACAAGGCCACTGTATCCTTGAACATGTAGAGATTGAATTGCTTGGGCTGAGCAAAGAGTCTTGCATATGGCAAGTGTTTGAGAGGTGTTTGTGGAAAGAATGAATTCATCAATGCACACATAATAATACCTTGTGAAAGTGAATGGTAAAATGGAGTACAATGAATGCTCTAGATTACATTCTTATGATCAGTTATTAGGTGTGTGTTGGGGGGGGGGAGACAAATAAAGAGAATGGGGTTTCTTCCTTATAGAAACATTTAAGCTGGTATCCACTTTGTATAAAGTACGGAGACTTTCAGAGAGACCTCACTTTGAGCACCTGACTTCAAAGTAAAATTTACTTCTACCTGGAACCCTTAGTGCTATTCACGCAAAATCAAGTGATAGCTGTGCTTTAAAAGGTGGAGAAATTACATGTTTGAGTGAGTCAGTTTTGTGTAGCTCTGCCTCTTACAAAATGTTCTGCAGAGGGATATTTGTCAATTTTATCACACATTTTCCGGATTCACTGTTGTTGCACAATAATCAAATTTTAATTATTTTTCTAGAGGTACTGGGTTTGAATTCAGGGTATCATGCTTGCTAGGCAGGCAATAAACCACTGGAGTTGTACATCTTCCATCTCCTAGTGTTTTGCTTTTCTTTTCTCTTTTAAACCTCAGGGCTGGGTTCAGACTACAATTCTCTTCTATCTCTCATGTAGCTGGTATTCGATGCGGTGTCACTATACTCAATTGCTTTACTAATATTTATCATCTTACTAATATTTTCCTCATGTTGACCTTGAACCATAACCCTCCAGATCTCTACCTCCCAAGCTGCTGGGACTCTATGTATAAGCCCCGCATGCGTGTACAGGCCCACAAATGTTCTTTAATTACTACGAATCATCACAAGTGACAACATGCTACAAAACAGAGCTGCTTTCCTTCCATTGAATTTTATGGTGAAGATTACCTGTAATCCTTGGACTCTTTTGGCTTTTGGACCCATTCTAGGTCTATCTTCCCCTCTGATTCTGAGACAAGGCGTATGACTAAGTAAATAAATAAGAGCAATGATTCACAAACTTCACCCTGGATCTACGGGAGCAGGGACAGGAGCAGAAATATAGTAAGGACAAGGAACAGATGGTGGCTTCTTTCCTAGGGCTATGCTACTGTGGAGGATGAGCAGAATTTTTGCAAAAGGATTGGAGAATGAAGCTGGGCAGTTCAAAGCCAGCCTGAGAAGGAAAATCCACTAGCCTCTTGTCTCTACTAAACTACCAAAAAGGTTGAAACTGGAGCTGTGGCTCAAATGGAAACTAGAGTGTGAGTTCAAGCCCCAGGACTGGCACAAAAATTTAAATAAATAAGTACCTAAATAAGAGAAATGGAATCAATTGCATTTCAAGGGAAGGAGTCAGCATGAGGTATAAGGGGAAGAGCTGGCCGGGAGTTGGTTGGTGGAGAAAATGAAGAGGATATTTTAGTTCCAAGAAAGAGAGAGCTAGACCATACTGGGAGGGAAAGTCACAAATGATGTATTAATAAGGGTCAGAGAGGGTATTGAAAAGTCATCCATGTGCCAGGCGCTGGTGGCTCACACCCGTAATCCTAGCATCCTAGCTACTCACGAGGCTAAGATCTGAAGATCACAGTTCAAAGCCAGCCCAGGCAGGAAAGTCGGTGAGGCTCATCTCAATGAACCACCTGAAAAAGTGGAAGTGGCACTGTGCCTCAAGTGGTAGAGCTGAAGAGGTCAGGGAGAGCCCCCAGACCCAGAGTTCAAGCCCCACAACTGACACATAAATAAAGTCAGCCATGTGAATAAAAGGAGGAGGAAAAGCTTGAAAAGACCATCAAAAGCAGAAGAACACAGATCCTGTCACTCCAGGGATCCTGCAAGAAAGAACGGGGGGAGAGGGGGGAACACACTCATGTTAGGCTGTGTCATAACGAAGCTAGGTGTGCAAAGCTAGGTGTGCTAGCCAGCCAGACACGTGCCTAGACCCGGAATTTGGAGGAGGCAATCAGCAGCATGAGCTGACTAATAACATAAGATGATAAGTGCTAATAATGGCCACAGGCCCAGACAGACAAAGTCTAGACACCTAATCAACCAAGGCATTGCACCAGTAAAGAAATATCAGAATACCTACTCTGGAAAGTAGATGGACCAGACCATACCAACAGATCCTGAACAGAGGTCAGGATCTAGAAAATGTCTGGAGAAGTCCACAGAGCACTGCCGAGGCCTGCCAGAGTGAGCTCCTACACCATCATTTAGCCCTCCTGACAGGTCTCAGGCTCAGATAGAGGGTCACGTGCCCAGCAGAGTTTTTAAGCAGAAGTAACTCATTTTGCATGTGATTCACTTCTCCTAGCCCAGCTGTTTGATATAGTCCTTGGCTTAAGCCATGAAGTCTAAATAAATGCAATCGCACAGATACTACAATGACGAAGAAACAAAACCTGAAACACATTCCCTTCATTCCATGTAACACCCTGCTATTTTCGTTTCTGTTCAAAACTCAGAAGCAGGGGACTGTACACAGGGCAAGGATTCTCAAGTGCTAATTTTTGTTCATGCCTACCACATTCAACTGAGTTTTGAATAACATCTGTAAAATTAACATTTCTTCTTTAAAGCTTGAAATATTCAGAAAATTCTCCTGCTGGGTGTAATGGCACATGCCCCCACTCACAGGAACTCAGAAGGTAGAGATAAGGCTTGCAGCCAGTCTGGACAAAGAAAATGGGAAGACAAAAAGATATAAGAAAAAAAGAATGTTAGCAGAGCTCTAGCTCTAAAAACAATCTAGGCATGTGCATCTGTAATCTCAGTTAGTCAAGAAGCAAGGATAGTAGGACTGAATTCTAAAGCCATTCCAAAGAAAACAAACTAAAGCAAACAGGGCAAGGCCATGATTCACATGATAGAACATTTTCCCCAGCAAACTGGAGTTATACATGCTATGCCCCACTACTACAAAGAAGAGCAATGCACTGTTGATTATCACATCAAAAATCACACCATGTTTTTCTTCCATCAAAAGACAACTAATAATCACCGCAGGGTGTTGAATACATGAGTTACAACACAGGTGGGTAAAATGAGGAGGGGAAGAGCTTGGCAGAATACGATGGACTTGAACTTGGCAGGAATAAGGAATGCCAGTCTTCCTCAAGCAGTGCATAGTTAGGCCCAAGGCTCCAGGCCTAACCCCTCTAGATCTATAGTGCCTGAGACATCTTCCTCAAACTGTCTCAGTCTGGATCAGAATCGCTCTGCTTATAAAGCCTAACGTAGAAGCTCCTGGAGGGCAGAGGGCACATGGCTTACTTCTTCTCTGGTCCTGTCACAGTGCCTGAGAACGCAAGTACAGACACAATGAGTAACGAGACAGATTTCAAACAAAATGACAATCTTCTAGCCTGCTACCTGGTAAGTTCCTTAAAAGGTGTCAAATTATAGCCAAACACCAGTGGTTCATGGCTGTAATCTTAGCCCTTGAGGAGGCTGAGATCAAGAGGATTATAGTTCAAAGCCAGCTTGTATAGAAAAGTCTGTGAGATTCCTTATCCAAAACAACCAGCAAAAAGCCAGGGTGGAGGCATGGCTCAAGTGGCAGAATGCCAACTGGGTAAGCAAGCCAAGTATGCATGAAGCTCTAAGTGCAAACCACAGTATGACAGTGGTTTGACAGTATGACAGTATGACAGCCAGTTAGTCCCTTGCTTGTTTTCCACCTGTGAATCACTTACTGCTAAATATTCACAGAGTGCTAGTTATTCTGAGGCAGCAGAGTTCTAAGCACTGAGAATGGAATCAGTCAACAGGACCAAGTGCTTTCTTCTCCTGAGTAAATGACAATGACACCATTCAGGAAATAGAAACTCAAGGGGATTCTTCTCTGGGTACCAGTGGGTGGACCCTGGGTTTTAAACAGTGTGAGACCATTCACTACAGTACATTTGTGGCACCTCTCAGTTCCTCACCATTAAACTGCTACTGCGTCCTCCTAAAAAATGTCGGCAGACACCTTGGATTTGCATTTGGGACATGTACCTTCTCAGTAAATTTACCACCTGGCACACCATAGGCCCTCAGTAAATATGTATTAAATGAATTAATCATCTAATGCCCATAATGGTTCATTTGCGACATATTAATAAAATATAAAATTTCCAGTAATATATTTTCTATTGCAATTTGCTTCCTCTGGCCTCTCTAATTCACTCTCAAATGGTCATCTACTCCTGTTTTTTTGGCTACAGCACTCCACTAAAAACACGGCTTTCTTCACCCAAGCTTTCAATTTAAATATGCTAGCAGAAATTCCTATTAATTCCATTCCAAGTATTTGCACAGAACGAATCCACCATAGCCGTCTGCTAATGATGCATCTGTCATTTTATTGACACCCCTAAACAGCTTTATTCTCTTTTCTAATTAAGAGACAAAACTGGTATTGTCAGCTGATGAACCGACATTTGGGGGCTTTTGTTTCAATGTAAAACTCAACACACGATGATGCTGAAACAAAAACTCAGGGAAAATAACAGAAAAGCCCACTAGACACAATATATTTACATATACATTGAGAATGAAGCTTGTTGTGGGCCTAATAGATGTACAATATTTTGAGTTACAGGGAAAACATACACAGTCACAAAATGTATTCAAAACCAAAATGGTGCTTTCTACTCTAAATGCCCATTAATTCAGAACAAAGTAATTTAATGCACTCACCAGATAATCGAAAATCCTAAGGGAAGGGGGAAACTAGCCCTTTTAAAGCTGCCCAGAATGAAGTGCTTGAATATAAATTGCCAGAGACACTGGTAGTATTTAAATAACAACTAAATAATAAGGCAAAGTTCTTAGAGTAAAATTAGCTAAATAGCACATTGTTAAGGACTTTGGAAAAACACAAAGGCAATGATTTCCTGGTGATTATTTTAGCCAATTCCCAGAGAAATGACAATTAGGAATAAGTACAGCACTAACAGCTCACCAGAACACGCTGGAGCAACTGAGGAGGGCAAACCATAAAAGTGCTATCACTATCACATTAAAATTTTAATCTAAAATCATTACCTGTCAGAAAATTAAGAATTCATCAACACAGTCCCAGAGGCTGTGTGAAAACGGACTGCATAAGAAGGATGTACACTCCTTTATTTCTTTACTGTAAAAGTGGATCTTATCATGTGCATTGTAGACAAAACTATAATCTGGTTGGTCACACAAGACCATTATTTCATAAAGTAGAAAGTATGCAAACTACTTCTTTCATCAGCAGCAACAGTAACAATAACATCATGTCAGTTCATTGTTGGTTCCTACTATACATCAACCTGCTTTTCAATAAGCAGAGAGTTTCAACCAGTGCAGCTTTCACCCAGAGTCTCTGAAACTGGGACTGGTACACGCTTCCAAGCTTTAGAGAAACTCTAGAAAGATTTCTTTCTGTTCAGCCCTAATTCTAGCTAATTCAGATTCTATCTTCCTTTTTGGATAGTTGTGGATTATGATTCAGCACATTCCTTCCAGCTTTATTCTTTGAGTTCTTTCTCTGTCTCTCTCTCTCTCTCTGTCTCTCTTCCTGTCTCTCTGTCTGTCTGTCTGTCTGTCTGTCTCTCTCTGCCTAAATACTTAGGACAAAAGCTTCACCCTAGGCTCTCCTGTATACCTTGCTTTCCTTGCCCGTATCATCAAGACTTTTCCTTTTGTACCTCTCCCAATTTCAGAGACTGTGGGTGAAACCTGCACTGGTTGCAACTTTCTGCTTGTTGAAAGCAGAGTTGATGGACAGTAGGAGCCAATCTCCTTGCCTCCAGCTTGCCATGTGCATAGTCGATCAAGCCCCTAAGCCCCTACAAAGCATTAGGCATCGGTCCTCCTTACAGGACGCACACAGATAACATGGAAGGCTCTTATGGTCGCTAGCTTATCGGACTTACTGAGCATAACTGTAGAAAATCATAAATCATGAGAAGGCGGCCGTCTAGATCAACAACACTCCCTTCCTTTTGTGACAACACCACCATCTCTTAGGTACAAGTGAAAAGCTGGCTCTCGTGTCATGAGGCGGTGGACACTGGGAGAGTCCAGTCCAAACTCCTTTCCCCATCAACACAGTGAAATGCTATGCGCAGCATGAGCTGGGCGCCTGTTTTCAGTCCGCTGGTTCAGGACGGGCATCTCATCCCCATTGAAGCAAGCGGGGCCCTTTTTCTTTTATTCTGTTTTGAGTATTTAGGATAGGACAAGAGGGTGCATACATGAAGAATAAAACACAATCTATATTCACTAGCTGCTGCTATGGGTGAGTCTTCTATTCACACACACAAAAAAAGAAACGGATGGAAGTTTCGAAAGGATTCTCTCCAGGTGTGGCAGGGACGGGCTAAGTCTTCCCTATCCCAAGAGATTAGTGCTCTCGTAGAACTGGAGGGAATCAGGAAAGAGGCGCTGCAAAGGTCATAGAGTACATGATTCCATTCATTTAAAATGTCCAGACAAGGCAAATCTGTAGTCGTGAAATGAATTGGTGGTCATTTGGGAGATGAAGGTGGGGCAAATGAAAAGTGATTGCTAATGGGGTTCTTTCAGAGGTGATGAAAATGTTCCAGAATTCAGTACTGCTTACCTAATGCTGTCTCATGTGTTATGAACTTTACAACTTAAGAGAGCAAATTTTGTAGTGTAGGAATTACATCTTAAAAACCCTTAAAAACGTCCCAACCGCACCAAATAGTTTGATAACTTTTGGGAATACATAAGGAGTGCTCAAGAAACAAAATTCTTAAAAAAAATTTACTACTAGGGTAATTTAAAGTTTCTTCAAGTGTATCTCAAGTATGTGTTTCTTTGTATAGCTGGGAAAACAGCTCCACCTGCTTTCAACATTGTGAAAGGAGAAGAGAAGGCTCACTTGTTAATTGCAGGCTTTTTCTCTAGCTGTAGTTCTCTTACCCCTGGGGCTCTACTTCAGGGTGATTTGCAAGTATCTCTGCCAGCAGGAGCTAGCTGCCATGGGAAATGGAGGCAGAGAGTAATGGCACACTTGCACTGATAACATTGTAAAAGCGCAGCCTGTCTCCCAGGTGGAACTGGACCCTTCCAACCTGCATCCCGATATGTACAGTACATTTGGACAGCATAATTTACATTCCCAGACTCAGCAAGATTCCTGATGGTAGTACAATGTCTGCACATAGAGCTCGGTGTTCAAGCTGGACCACTGCCCCCAAGGAGGCCCCAAACCCGCCCCTGCAAGACTCATCCTGCTAAGTTCTCCATCACTTGAGAGACCTAGGTGCTACAGAGGCTATGATACACACAAATATATGATATGTGTGGATGTGTGTATATGCATCCCAAGATCCTTCTTCCTTCTTTTTAAATTCACTTATTTACTCAGCAGTAGATATTTAATTATTTATTATTTTTCTCGCGGGCACTGAAGTTTGAACTCAAGGCCTAGCCTTTGCTCCGCTTATGTTTTACTACTTGAGCCATGTCTCCAGCCCAGCTTTTTGCTAGTTAGTTTGGTGATGGAGTCTTGTGGGCTTTTTCCGTCTGGGTTGGCTTCAAACAGCAAGCCTTTGTATCTCAGTCTCCTGAGTAGTTAGAAATATAGGTGTGAAGTCACCAGTGCCTGGATTAATTGTTTATGTAGTATAGACTACATGCTAATCACCATGATAGGTGCTGAAGATGCATGGAATGAAAAAGAAGCACATGCAAGGTGGGGCTGGTCCCTGTAAAATGCACCCCTCCTTGCAAGCTTCCAGGAGATCAGCCTTGACATAGTGCCTACTTCTTGCATTGGGGTTTTCTAGGAGCTGGTGCTAAAAATGCAACTTAAAAATAAACACAGACATGAATGTCATTAAGTTTACAGATTTTTTCAGTCCTTTTATAATATTGAATTTATCTTAAAACATAGTAACCATCAATTTTTTTGTCTTTAAAAATACTTTTACTGTTTCCAAAGGTATAGCATACATTTCAGATACATGCTTCAAATTTGTGACTATCAAACTTTGGCATGTAAATCACACTTATAACGTCTTAGAAGCTTGTTATTTAAAGAAATAATGAAGTAAATGATTATCAAAATTCAAAACAATTATAGCTGAATTGAAAATTGATTTTCACAGTTAAGATTTCCTTGGAAGAACGGGGGCATATTAATGCCGAAATTTGAGAAGAGTGTCGGTGGATCACTTCTGTAATCTTAGCTAATAAGGGTCTGAAATCTCAGCGTCATGGCTCAAACTTAGCCTGGGCAGAAAAACTGTGAGACTCTTACATCCAATTACTTTCCAAAAAGCTAGAATGGAGTTGTGGATCAAAATGTACAGTTATCAGCCTTAGGCAAAAATGGTAAGGGGTAGCACTTAAACCCCAAGTTTAAGCCTCAGAATTGACACAAAAAATCTACACACACACACACACACACACACACCTTGAAGTCCTTTAAAATCCAACCTATACTTGTAGGTTGTACTTTACTAATAGGAATCATGAGCACTATGTTATGTGCTGATACGGGAAAACACTAGAAATATTATCTCCTAAAGCATGAACAGCACAATAATATCCTACACTTGCATCCATGAATTAAATATTCCACACAAAAATAAAATATACATTGTTCCTGTCAATCATATGAAACTCCTAACCAACAAATAAAGCACAGCTATGTAGTTACCATGTCAAAAATCTACATTCTCTCTCTCTTTCTCTCTCTCTGTCTCTCTCTCAACGAAACCATCACATCTTGATGTGATATTTTTTCTAATTTAAAAAACATGGCCCTAATACTAGATGTTCTTTAATATTGGCCAATGATTTGACGCCAGTGTTTTCATTTGTTTATGACAATACATTCTCCTGAAAAAATAATGAAAAAAATATAGGTGTTGTGTATTTGGGAGGAAAAAAAAACCCTATTGTTGTTTGCTGCCTACTTTGAAGTCATGAACCAATAATAAGACTCTTGTAATTTCAAATTCCTTTTTTCTAGATCTACTTAGAAAATGCGAGTAAAAACAAACATTCTTCCCCAAATTTAAAGTCATCTCCTTCTTCCACAATACACGTAGTTGAGGCCCAACAACAACAAAAAAAATAGATGAGCTTTGTTTTCTCATAAAAAGAAAAACGTGTGCAAAGGGAAAATGGCTGCACCACAGCTTCTACGTCTCCTTCAGCTGCAACTCGCTTCCAGGGCCACACGACTATGGGGTGTGGATAGAAATATCTCAGACATTCACGTTCTGCCGGGAAATATTTGTGGCTTATGCATGCACATAGGCAACTTGTTTTGTAGATCCCAGTAAGAAATAGATCCAAGTACTCATGACAGGCAGGGACACACAAGTACCACTGGCCAAGGATTGCACCCTCCCTTTCCCTCAGGCCAATGGAAGCCCACTCTGGAACTCCTCTGGGATAAAACAGGGCCTGAGGGGAACTGTCCCTGGGGTTCTCACAGAGGCAGTGTGACAATGACTCTGAGGGTACAAAGATGTATACATGACCAAATGTCTAACTAGTCTCATTTATGAGTATAAATTCATCCGTTAAGTAGGTAATATAAGGATTGAGTAGGTAAAGTAGGCATATTAAGTTGGCTTAGTGCCCTGTTTTTCAATTCTTCCACAGCTCTGATAGCAAGAACAGAAGACAAATGGTGCCTATCTATTCCTATATTAACTCCTATCCATGGTCAAAAGCCACAGACTTCAGAAAAGCAAATACCCCACTGGCCTCCAACCACTGCATAGAGGTGGAAAGGCACCGCCACCCAGGAAAGGTGTGAGGGACAGTCTTAGTGGCAGAAGTAGCAGCTTCCAAATCCAGTTTTCCAGACTGCACAGGATTGTCTGTGCTCACCATTGATTGCATCTGTGTCTGAGACATAGTAGGCCTTTCAGTGGCACAAAATTTCCCTTCCCTTTCAACACGGCCTGAGCATCCAACAAGTCTGCTTAACAATCACAGGCTCCACAGGGATGGAGGCTGGACAGGTTGTTTTGGTCTCTTTGTGGTAGGTTCTGTACCCACAGAGGGGTGGAGATGCAAGCACACCCCTCCTTGTGGCTTCTCTACCCAACACTGCTCAGCACTGACGAGGCTCATCAGATACTGGAAACACCCAAAGAGCTGTACTAAGGATCTAGCTCAATGATGTTTATTCCAGAAGGTGCAGGAAACAAGCAGCCAAATCCTGTCTCAAAAGAATGCACTCAGTCAGCATCAACTGAGTGTTCTTGGCAAGCAACAAAAACGGGTTAACAATAAACATGATTAGAAAAGAAATCCACAGATGAATTGGAAGGAAAAAGATTGTGGGTATAAATGCACATACACTGACCATAGGGCCCAATGAGACACTTGCCACTGGTTCTGAGTTCATTTTCGTGAAGAAGGTTCTAGAAGACCAGGTATCCTCATGTTTTCCCTACGTCAACAAAGGCATACCCAAATTAGGACATATATGTATTTATGTCTCTGAAAGTTCCCTATTAAAGGAAATGGAAAGATTTGGAAAAAATCATAGTAAGTGAAGTAAGCCAGACCCAAAGAAACATAGGCTCAATAGTTTCCCTCACTTGTAATTATTAGTATATGTCTAGGATAGTCCTAGCAGAGCATCACAATAGCTCAATAGCTATGCACATATGACCATATATTGAAATGAACTCCAAGATATGGAAACAAGAGGATTATTTCTTTAATGTACTGTGTGAAGTTATTTCTTATTTTTCTTTCATTTTTTCTTTATTTTTCTTTTGCTTTATCACCCTGTTTTGATTTTGGTGCCCTGTGTCTTGTATATATTTATCTGATTTGGGGAACAGAAGGAGAATAGCAAAATGGTGAGACCAAGGACAAAGGGTGAACCAATGCAACAGCGATATTCACAAGTCACTAGGTTGGAAATGAACTTTCCAACGTGAGGTGGGGTGGTTTGGAGGGGAGGGAAAGTGGGAGGAAACCAGATGGGGGTAACACTGTTCAACAAGAAATGCATTCATTACCATACTTCTGTAACTACACACCATCTATGTGTCTGTACATCTGTCTCTCTGAACATCATCTTTAAATGAAATAAAATAAAATTGAAAAGGAAGTAGACATTCTAATTTGTCCATGACTCTTGGTATACCCTGTGTATATATAAGTCCATAAGAGGGTCTTCGATCTGTACTTATCAACAAACTCAGGGAGGTGAACTGCAGCGCATTGACCTAGGTCCCACCTAGAGACCAGCCCACAGTCCTGCCGCTAGCTGCGTCCTGCCACTTGGATAGCTAAGTCATCACCAAGACAAAACAGCCGAGGACATGCTCAGTGTCTTAGGAGCACAGAGCGAAAGCTGCAGTCAGATCACAGTGAACTGAAAGGATCACAGCTATAATTGTGTGGGGGTAAAAATAAACTCAAGCTGCTATTCCCATTTGCTGACCTGATCACATCGCGTGATGTTCACAGACAGCCGAAGAGAGAAAAGCTCCCTGAAACAATTTCTACACTCTGAATTATAGTTATCTTCATTTTTTCATGAACGCCAGGACCCAGATTTTTGTTTTGCTTCTGTCTACCTACCGCCAAGTATGATAGCTAGGGAAAGTAAGAATTCAATAAATGTTTGAATGAGTGAACATATGAATGAGTGAATGAATGCTCCATAATTCTTCTGAACTCTCCTCAAGTCCTAAGTGACTCTTCCCGGCGCTAATGCAGATTCTTTTCAATTTACTTGGTTACGAAGTACTTTTCTATTTTTATTTCCAGAATGTCATATTGGAAGTCAAACTGCTCCGCTCTGTCTCCTGCAGGAGGGAAGAGGCTGGTCAGGACTGGGCTTTGCCAAGTGCCACAGCATGGAGACCACCTGCTTCCTTGCTCTCAGGGCAACGACCTTGTGATCTCATTTGCAGTCACTGCTCTCCAAAGGATGCTCCATTAGGATAATTTGTGGAGCACAGCCAGTCTGATAGGCCTTTTCATGCAGAAATGGCAGCCCTGGCCATGGCTACTGGGACACACAGAGTGTCTGACACTTGGGAGATGTGTGTCATTGTGAACACATGTGACCATGGATGCATGCGTGTATAGATGCACATGCATGTATTAGTATGTGTGTGTTTACATCCATGAGCAATCATAAGAGTGAACATATGCATATTGTACACAAGTGCAATCATTGCACGTTTGTGTCTTATCCAGGTATACGTGCCTGCCTGTGTATGGGGTAAGCTTGCACAATCAGGTGCAGATGTTTTCAGTCACGTGCATGCACACATACACACACCTACAGTTTGTAGACATGCATGTGTGTAGCCGTGCAAAGAATGAAATGCACTTTTACATGCTCGTAATGTCACACACACACGTGTGCACGTGTGACCACATGTACTTGCCAATGTATGCATGTCACAGGCACATCCTGTGCATGTATATGGTGTGTGTGTTGGCAAAAAGGTGACAGTGAGGCTTGGCCTTGAGTCCTCATAGGCAAGACTCCCTTCATTCACCCAGCCTTGAATGCTCAGTATCTCAGGCGGGCTCTGCTAAGTAAGCATCATTGGGCAGGTGAGTGATGCTATGCTATTTACATGATAGTTTCCTGTGTATGTTTTGAAAAAGTAATAAGCTTGGTGGCATATATATATATATATATATATATATATCAATTCAAGAAAAGGAGACTCGGGGGTCTAACGTGATAGCGGGGCCTTATGGCTGGTGAGTAGGGACACGATGATAACGGGTCTCCTGGTCCCCGGCCAGTGTGTTGCTTAACTAATCTGTGCTAAGTGTGAGGAGGCCTGGAAGACAAAACTACTAGAGCTCACTGTCAGAAGGGCAACTTGAAAAAGAAAGAGGAAGAAGGCAATGTTTTCAATCTATTATTTTACTCAGCTGTCCAGACCTTTTTTTTTTTTCTTTTAACCTATTGAGTATTTCATGAATATGAAGGCAGGTCCCTTTTCATTGTTTCATGTCTGCCCCAAATCCATTTTTAAAAAAGACAACTTAAGATTGAACTTTTTGTTGGGCAAGCTAACTAGAAAATATCATCTGCAGTGAACTTAATCATATGCTCAGGGTGAGACATTGGAAACCTTATTTTCATTAAACAAATATTGCTGCCGACTCTGCTTCGTAATTTTTAGGGTAGTTCTTTCTATTTACTCCAACCTTTCGTTCAGTTCAGAAGTGAAACCTTTTCAGTCTTCCTTTGCTCCAGACAAGCTAGGAAGAAGCTCTGGGAAGTTGGAGTTTTGCATCAGTCTGAAAAGAGAAACCGTCTGACTACCCCTTATCCAAATGTTTCAGAGTCAAGTATTTCAAATTTTGGATTTTTTCAGATGTTGACATATTTGCACATACATAATGAGAGTCACTTAGGATATATATATATATATATGTATATATATAACTTACATCTAGCTCAAAGCTAAATGTATACAATGCATTTTGATTTAATTTTGACCAGTCACAAGAGATCAGGTGTTCTACTTCAAGTTGCTACACAAAAGTCTGAGGTGTGGAAGCCTTTTGAATTTCTGATTTTTAGATTATGCACCCCAGATGCCACCCATTTTCTGCATCAATCACTGGTAAAGTTTGGAGATGTAGAGGGGACCAGGTTGCTACAAGACCAAGGCAACTCAGAGCACAACCGCTATGGATGGAACTATGTGTGCTTGGTACACAATGAGGTAGAGAGAGGAGAGGAAAGGTGTAGAAATAGAGTAATTTCTGGGAAATTGTACGTCTGTTGAATACGATCATGAAACATCAGGTGGTAGACTTCAGAGTCAGGTTTCATCTGGGAGGAACACATGCCTTCTAGAACTTTCAAAATACAAGTATCTGAATGCAAGAATGAGAGTTAACTATAAGTGTGTTTCTGTAAAAACCAAGGAGAGTTTCAACGACTCATTGTTTCATGGTCTTCTGGCTAATTTCTAGCACAAGGGTCATGAGAAAAAGATAACGTGGAAATGACCAGAATGGAATCAACAGCCAACCATGTGTAATGGTAGACACAGGAGGAAAACTCCAGGACCCTAATCAGAAATCTGCCCTTTTAACTAGGTGAGCTCTTCACTCACCACTGACTGAAAATCTGCTCCGCCACCCTGAGAGAGGAATGGCTGCCCACCACCGCCCCCCCACCCTGAGAGAGGAATGGCTGCCCACCACCGCCCCCCCCCTGACCCCGCCCCTGCCCTCTCCCAGCTTCTGACTTGCTGAAATGAAACCAGCAAGTCTTTTCAGTTCAGTGACTTCCTTATATTTCAGCTCTGTGAACACACACACACACACACACACACACACACACACACACACACACACACACACACACGGCTGGCAGTCTCAGAAGAGAGGCTACAGCCTGACCAGACATGCGACCCAATTACCCTCTGGCCCTGGAAGGAGGTCCCTGCAGCCTGGGAGTAATGTGCTCCTGGAGGTCAAAGTGGACATCAGCACAGCTGCTGCCTGTTGGTTAGCTAGCTCTCATGTGAAGGACACATTGTTCAGTTGTGGTTGTTCATGGAAAGTTCTACTTGTCTTTTTTCTTCCTTTTGGAAGAGCAACACAAAACTACAGTGGGAAATTTCTGTTTGCAGAACACTGTGCCTGATGGAACTAAACTTGATCGCCGTGACACTATGCATGCCCATGACGTGAGGTCCCCTGGGCAGACAGACAATGGCTAGGTTATTTGCACTGTCAAACAGCCGGGCTTTCCAGCTCCCTGGGGCTTTGTGGGCATTTGTGTCAATGCAGACGCCCTCTAGTGGCCCAAGTAACAGATGTCAATTCTCTGGCTCACACAAAAGGCGATCTTTTTCTCAAAGAAAAGACATATTTTAGAGGTATGTATGTTCAAAGGACTCCAAATGGAGTAATTGTATGTACCTATGAAATGAAAAATGTAGATTTTATTCTTAAATTGTGTAAATGAAATGGTACCTAGGATGCAGAGTTATAATCCTAGTAACTAAATAATACAACTTCATTCTCTAGGTTTTTAATGGTAGATGTTTGGAATAAAGACCCACTGCAAAATTTATTAACGGGCATGATTATTCTTTACTAATACCAACAATTAAATTAAGTTGCTGAATTTCTATAGATTGATATTTCCACGGTAGGCATAAAGTCTTACCACAGAGGCTGTATATAATTCGATGCCTTCAATGAAGACGGTTTGATTAACATATTAAGCATTTTAATCCTCCTAGTTAATTTATAGATTCAGAAAATAGAAGACTCAAAACTGTTGGTTAAAGTGGTTAAGGGAGGCAATTTGTATGGAAACTATAAACTACACTGCAAAAACAAGTTTATAAATGCTAAGGTTGCTTTGTTTTTGTTTTTATTGTTGCTTGCTTCTGTGCTGGAGCTGTGACCTGAACCTGGGGTCTGGTGATGATAGTCTCACGCTCTTTCCTGCCCAGGCTGGCTTCCAACCGCCATTCTCAGACCTCAGTCACCTGAGTAGCTAGGATTACAGATCACCAGCGAGGCATTCTTTTTTTTCAGATGAATAATAAAAAACCCTCTGAGAACTGTGATGCTCAAATGACTTGCTCTGTTGTTTTACACAGACACAGTTTTGCATGCCATCTCCCCTTCAAAGTGTAGCAGGACTTGTGAAAGTGTTCTACTCTACGAAAGCTTCTCCCTTTTTAAAAACCACTTACATCCTTTTACATTTTATAAATTATTGAAGCCCTTTTCAGTAGTATTTGTTAAATGACAGAACTGGATCTGAGAGAATTCTTTTATGAAATAAAAATGTGAGAAAAAATTAATAATTGCCAAAGGATGTATACGCAAGTGATGCGTCTAATGATCTTCCTATTACTGTGAACTTTAGAATTAAGTTCTGAGTATCTTGCACAGTTCTGAAATTTTGTGAAGAGCAAATGATACCAAATTAGTAAAAAGTGCTTGGGAAATTGTGGCAAACGTTATGAAATAAAGTTCCCATTTTAGTTACAATTAAGTCATAAAGGAAAAATAATTATATATAGCCTTAGTTTCTAGAGGGTGATAAAAATAGAAGAAAATCACCAATCTTAGTGGAGAGTGTATATAAACGAAGATCACAACTTCTCCCCCAAACCATGAGAGGTGGATTCCGTGCTAGATGTTGGAGAATATAGTGTAACATCCTGAGAGTTGGCATTTGATTTGGACTAATGAAAATCTTGTCCTCAGAGCTGTGTGTTACTACAGTTGGATTCACCTATAAAAACAAGGGTGAATGACCAATTCTTGGAGAAGGCCACGTACATTCTGTATCCCTGAGCCATTTCCTGACTTGAAATCTTCTAATCCCTTTGACCCATCTAGACTGTGAGCTGCCAACAGGAAACATGCCAGCCGGGTCCACTTCCCACCTGCCGGTATCCAGGATGGTATCAGGCAGAGTGGGTGCTGACCACATTTGCTGCTTGCAGCATCTGAAGTCCATGTGGCAGTGGAAGACAGGGAAGCTTCAGTGCCTTATCCAGGAAGTGGGTAGCCTTTGAAAACTGGCGTCTGACCACGTGCAGCTCCGGAGGGCGTCCCTGGGGCTTCATTTCTGAGTGAAGGTTGACCCCAGGTGCTAATATTTCTCCAGGGATTATATGTACAATCCCCAAGCCAGTCTCTACTTTCCAAGTTAGTAGATGAAAAAGAAATGCACGAGATCTCCATCACTGATAAAAATGTCAGAAGAGCAGACACCCGATACCAATCAGACACCCTTTAGAGTCATGGTGAAACAAATGCATTAAAACCAAAGAGTTGGTTCCACTTTGTTCTTGAGTCTTAAATATTTGCTGACTAAGAGGAACAAGATGAATCTCCTTTAAACTAGAGGTGTTCACATACTGGACTTACAAGTTATGAAGAGAGTTTTGGAAGTCAAAGAAAAATCATCTTAATCCACAACCCTACGTCAAGAAGAATGTCCCATTTGAAGAATAAACAGGGGCAAAAATGTACAAAATCCAACCAGCTTTCTAATGTTTTCTTCTTTTACTTACATTCAAGCAGGGCACCAGTGGCTCAGGCCTGTATTCCTAGCTGCTAAGGAGGCTGAGATCTGAGGCTTGTAGTTCAAAGCCAGCTGGGGCAGGAGACTCTTACCTCCAATTAACAACCCAAAAGTTGGAAGTAGAGCTGTGACTCAAGTAGTGTAGTTGCTAGACTCGATCAAAAAAGCTTAGAGACAGCACTCAAACCCTGAGTTCAAGCCTCAGGACTGGCAGATAGACACACATACACACACACACACACACACACACACACACACACACCTAACTCATGATGGGTAATAGAAACTTCTTTATACTGTCAGAGAGATCAAAGAAAGGTTAAGACCGAATCCATAGCAGATGCTGCCCAGTGACAAACCTGCAAGAAGCAGTCAGTGGGGCCAGATGTTGCAGTGACCTTCGGTCCACTGAGCACATCAGCATGGTGTTGATTTCGATGGTGGTTGGCAGAAGCTATAGCACTAGCAGCAGGGAGATTAAAAAAAAAAAAAACAAACCTAAACTAAAACCATGGAATATTTTTCTAGTCTTTCCCTTTACTGGAAAACCTGCAAGCATTGGTCAGTAACGCTGCTGCCTGGCTGTCAGAGAAGTTGAATTCATCGCACAGGCCTGACAGTGGGGATCACATCAGAAGGGAGGGAGCTGGTGAGCGAGAACAGCTTCCAGCTGTGCCATTTTGCACTCCACTCCACCTTCAACAGCTGTTGCTTGAGCGAGTGCAGACACAAAATAATTACGTGAAAAGAACACTCTAGTCAATATTCAAGACAAGGACTAGGTGTATGACATGGTCATTGGAGGCAGATAGAACTGCGAAAGACGTTGACAGGTCTGGAAATGGACTGCCCCACCCACAGGTATAATTAACATCCAAAAAAGGGTTCTCTTCAATCCCACTCTGAACCCGGGATTTTGCACACAGATAGCATGAGAACGCGATTCATCAAGCAAATTCCCCAGATCAGTTCTGTAGACACCAAACAGTACCCACACTGGTGTGTGATCTTTTTCAAGACTCCAGACATCGATATTATTACCATACTGCTACCATTCACTCAACAGGATGTGAAAGGATTTTTCTAATGTTCTCAGTATCCTAACAAGTCATCAGCACAGCAAAAGCTCCTTCACTGTAGGTTCTGACGAAATTTTAAATCTTAGCCACCTCGAAATGCTGAAACACAGAACATGAATAGAGGCTTGCTTTAGAATATTAGATATGATTGAAGACTGCACAGTTCCTCTGACACTTTTAGACATTTTGTCACTTTACCTGGAGAAATATACACTGCTTATTCTGAATTGTTGCTGATGTCCAGCACTTGTCAAAACCTCTATCTGTCAAGGCCTTCACAAAGAGTTGCAAAATGACAGATCAGGATGTCTGAGTTGATGGAGCCCCAGGAAAAATAGAACAGATAGAAAATTCATGACTCTAAACTACATCAAAGTGACTTCTGTCAACATCATGTCAAAAGAACTGTTCATTTTTAGAGGTTTTTAAAAAATTACATAAACACTTTTTCTTGAGTATGAGCTAGGCGCAATGAAAAAATTTCTTAGTGTACAGCGTGATCATCTAAATGTCTCAAATATATAACTTAGATTATCCAAGAAGAGGGAAAATTTTAATAGTAGATACAGCCTGACAGTTAAAACCAGTGACATTACAGAGAGAATTATGAAGTTACTATCTGCCATCTGGCTACCATGCAAAAAAGTATATATTTTTTGCATACATCAAATTTCTGCAACTGGATTAATTTCTTATTCTTCTGCACTCGGTCTGGACCCTTGTTGTTGTTGCTGCTGCTGCTGCTGCCGCCGTTTAATATGACACATATAAAACACCAATTCGATGTGACTTTCTTAAAATCCCTAGTATTATTTTAATCTAAAAGAATTCAATGGAAACCCCTCAGAATGCATCATTCCCTTAAATTATTGCTTTCCGAAGGAAGTAAAAAAATAAATGGCTGATGATATGCAGTCCTGCATACGCAGAACCACTCCATCATCGCAAGGAGTCACTCGCGGAATGAAATATGAGTTGCATAAATCTGGGAATGACCACGCTCTCATTTTAATTTGCAACACCTTTCAGGGAGGAGGGCTGGCACCTGGCGCTGGGACCCAGGCAACTGGATTCCCAAGGCTCATATGTCACCTAGATAAACAGGATGGGTGACCTTGCGGGGACACGAGCGTGCTCTCAGCTGTGCACACGGCACCGTGGAGGGGATGCCCATGGCCCACCCCACACAGGAACAAGCACGCACGTGTGCAGGGAGACGTGCACACACACGCGCACAGGCACACCCGGACCTGGAAGAATCCCTCACTGTCCCTGACACGGCAACCCTGTTCCCCACACCATCCCACCCATCTTCCCTTTAGCCCTCGTGCGGCGCATTTGTCCGGGGCCACAAAGGGTCGATGCTCTGCGATGAGGAAAGCTTGCTTCACTGCACCGTGATGATTCCAAAAGTAGCAACCACTTCTGGCCCCGAGGAGAAGGCAGGTGGAATACCCTCCCACCGCACAGAATGTGTCTTAGGCGAAGTACCATCGATTACTATAAAAACAGGACAACGTTCCCATCCCTTGTGACAGGCAGGACTCCATCTATTTTGTGTATGACTTACGTAGCAATGGTTATTACCTTTAAGTGCACAGGAGTGTGGGCTTCACCGCGGCCGTGATTGGTAATAAGCCTCTTTTTCTCATTTACATCGATCGCAAGCATTAGTGAAGATATATGCATTTCATTTCATGGTTCAGAAAGAACAAAGTCTATGTATATGTGAGAGCCGTGGGTGGTTAATGAAATGGCCTGACAAACATAAGCTAATCCATAATCATACCCGAATGTGACTGGAACACCTGTTCTTGCATTGTACACTTCCAATTCTTAAGGAAAAGTTCTCAAGAAGCGAAGCCACTGCTATTTAGACATCATTATGCTCCAAGGAAATGTTAGTCGCTTTTGGTTGTTGTTGTGGTTGCAACCACGAAAGGGTGGCTATTTTAATGATATCAAATCTCTCTTGCTTGTGTCCTAAGAGTAATGAAAACTTCACACATGCATGAAGCTCCAGTAATTATTTTAAACTGCCTTCTGGTGTCCCCCTGAGGAACACGGTGGTATTTGTTTGATGCAGTTTAATTAGTGTCAGGGTAATTAATGCTATGCTATCTACATGAGATCAAAACCCTTTCTTTTGTAACACTCTGGTAACTAAGAACTAAGAAAAGGAAGCGTTTTGAAAACGTCGGGGCATGGTGATAATCTAAGTTCATCACTGCACGAAATAGCTCCTCGGCCCCCCCTCCACCCCCACCTCGCCTAAACAGCAGTCCCTCTCTCCCAGGACAAGATGAGACCCTTCACACATTCGACCCATACGGCCAGCCATAAGATCCAGTGGCTGCCGTGGAATTAAATGCTTTCTTTTAATGGACATAATCAAATTAACGAAAGCATTCACAGTCGCCAGGCACCTTTTTCTCTACTTCCATCTTTTAATAATGAAACAGCAAACTTCTGCACTGACAGAGCACTAAGCGTCCCTTGTAAGCATAGTGGCTGATATTACCATGTGTCAATATATTTTTCATATAAAGGAATCATTTGGTTTAATGAATGAATGTGATTCAGCTTAAATGCCTGAGTAAATTTTGCATTTAATTGTAAGTGTAGATAGTCTTTCTGTTTGACAGTAATGTTGCGGGGGGAGGGGGGAGGGCAGAGATAGGCAAGGGGAGAAGTTAAATACACAAAAATTCCAGACACACACATAACGTTCATGCCCATAAATCTTTTTTAACTGTTTCTTTGGTAATAAGCAACGGCAGTATAAATCTCCCAACACACAAACTCCAGCTGATCACAGGCTTAAGGAAATAGCTCCAGTTATCTTGACTAGATAAATTATTATATCCTAGAGGTTATTCCAGTTTCTAATAAAGCCCTGTAGCTAACCAACAAAAATCACAAGATGAACCATTCTCTTTATTTTATAACAGATGAAATTTCAGGCAGCACAAGACTGCTACAATGGCATTGAATGCATTTTGACTCTTAAAAATGCACTACGCCACATTCGTTTTGGAAGGAGACAGGTACTTTAACACAGAGGAAGACCAACATTAGAATGAAAATATTTTTTATAGTAAGAGGAGGTTTAATGGCCCATATCTAAAAAACAAACACAACTGGTTCGAACTCAAACCAAGTGGATTTAGTATATTACAAATGTATACTCAGCTTGGAAATAATGTCTGCACTGTACAAGGAATGAACAAAAACAAACACCACTAAGTGAGAGCGAATGCTAAGCCTATAGTAGTTAGAAAATTGTGTCACTACCCATCGATGCCTGAAATTAAGGTTAATGCTACAGAATGAGATTGCACTGGGTTAGGCTCGTGGTATATGACGACCTAGGAGGGCCGGTACTGAACCGGGCTTTTAGAGGTCATTTAGTTACAGATACCTACTGGGATTGGCCGACTACCAAAATACATTTTGCACATCTTTGAACCTGCATCCTGCGACTTAGTTGTTTATCAATTAAAGTGATAAATAGGTGACTCTGATAACACCAGAAACACATTATACAGTAAAGTAACCCTCTAGGAACCCTGAAATAAGAAGTGTGCGCAAAGTTCAACAACTGTGAAGGAACTATTAAAGAGGACACACAAACAAGTGACCTTGACTGACAAGCACACTTCATTCCAGCAATAAACAGCGGTGCTGCTGATAACTGATCATTGGCGCAGAGAGTAATTACCTATCTGTCAGCGTTGCTGGTGTGTGCGAAATAGTATAAATGAAACATACATAATGTTCGGCAATAATATCGGGCATGCAGAACCTAATGCATTATCATCCTTCTCGGGACCCAGGTTTATGTGGCTGCCACCACTGAGTGAATGCCTTCTAGCCATGATAATTTCATTCTAATCTCTGTTCCATATTATAATTTTCATAGCTAAAAGATACTAAGGAGCAATACGTTTCAATCAAGGGGCTAAATAGAACGCAACCTGTAACTGGCTATTTTATACACCTAGATATATTCTTTCTTTCAAAAGAATTTAGTCCATTTATAAAGAGATTGGAATAAGCTGTAAATTTATGGGTGACAAACCCTGTCTGTGCCAATGTCACCATGTCTGGATATGGGGTGGCGGGGGCTTAGACTACTGTTGTCAGCTTTCTCATTTCTTTGAACAATAAAAGGAAGGAAAAAAAAAACCTGTGTGTTGAAATTCTCCTATTCAGTTTTAAGACAGAAGGTAGAAATGCATTTTTAGCAAATAAAAGATAGCTGCTCTTCAAAGGAGAAAAAGAAATCCAGTGTGGAAGACAAATCATCTTCATATACTTGAATTGCTGAACGAAGAAAGAGGAGCACAAATTATCTCCTAGAACTAGGATACTCAGCTCTTACAAAATGGTGTCATTCTTGCATTCTTGTTTGGTTCTTTTCTCCCTTTTCATGTAAAGGTAATCTGATGATATTGGTAAGTCTTATTTAAGACCACACACACACACACACACACACACACACACACACACACACACACACACACCCCTCAGGAAAATATAAAAGCAGCTAGGCCAACATGGTAAGTCCCATATTTGACCTTGGAGAGGCTCTCTCAGCAAGCAGGGTGAACTTGAAGAAGCAATGCATCCCAAAACTCATGACAGAAACAACTGTTTGGCTGTTTTATTCAGAGAAGGAACAGGATAGACAAATATTCAGAAGACAAATCCAGACATCTGATTGCTTTAATCTAGCCCTTCGATGTTAGAGCTCTTCTAGGTAAAAGAGCTTATATTGGAAATTTTAGGTTAGCATGAACTGCTAACTAATATATTAGTGTCTTTTTTTGAAAAAACATTTTTAATTTATTGTCCAATGTTAAAAATCATAGATGGGAGTGATTTCGACCTCTCCATTCTTTGTCTTTTTCTTTGCTAATGTGGTGTATTCAAATTAATGTCCTGACTGATTAGAAAAACCAGAAAATAGCTCATTTTTTCTAGTGTTTTTCTTTTGCTTTTTTGGCATCTTCCTATATTTAGTTAGTAAGAAAGCAATAGAAAAACTAACTCATAATAAGTTCTTATAAGTATGACATTCTATGTCTCAAAGATGTATTTCTATTTGAAAAAGGAGACAAGGCAGCCCATTTTTAACAAGAAGAAGTAAAAAAAAATGTTTGTTTTAGTCCCTCCGATCATGACATTAAGTAACTTATCTATTACATGTGTGATTCAGCTACCTTGATAGTCAGTGAAAGCAGAAAGGATTTTGTACTGTTATTATCACTAAGTAGTTGTGCAACGAGGTTTCAATTCCATGTGTCACTTTTTAAGGAGAATGCATCTTGATCAATGTCACTCCTTTCATCTTTCTCCCTATTTCTCTCAATCTTCCCTATCTCCTCAATTTATCTAGTTCCATTTTTACATATGTACATTGACAAGATTTTTACTTATTCAACCCAATCCAACATTGTGGGACATTTCATCAAAAGGCATTATCTCGTAGATGAGTAATGTCTATAAATTCAACAGATGTATCTTAATCATTTCATTGGGTTCCTACTTGATTTGTGTAGTATGATACATATGATATACTACATAACTAAATAATACATTTTTCTAGTCTCTCTCTCTCTTTCTCTCTCTCTCTCTTTCTCTCTTTGTCTCTCATCAGTCCTGGGACTTGAATTCAGGGCCTAAGCACTGCTGTCCCTGAGCTTAGTTCACTCAAAGCTAGCATTTTACCACTTTGAGCCACCTTGATTTTCTGGTGGTTAATTGGTGATGAGTCACTCAGATTTTCCTGTCTGGGTTGGGTTTGAACAGTGATCCTCAGATCTCAGCCTCCTGAGTAGCTAGGATTACAGCCATGAGCTACCAGGACTTTTCTCTCTCTTTTTAAAAAGGTAATCCTGGAGTTTGAACTCGGGGCCTCCTACTTGCCAGGCAGGTACTCTACCTATCATATGAGATCTACCCCCAGGTCTTTATCTTTCTTGATGTAAAGCATCACATGTACTTCACATAGATGTTTGAGAATGCAATATTTACCAGAATTTAGAAAATTTTCAAGGTGAGATAAATCTTATTTCACTGACTTTAAGAATGACTACAACATTTACATCCTAGCCTTTAAAATAACTTGGGAAGGCATGTGGTAAGAGAAAGATAGCTCCAGCAGTACAGTATCAGAGTGTCTTAGGTTTCATTCCTGAACTGAATGAAACAGAATATTTCATCCTGTTCTGACTTAAGGAATACCTGTTGAAGGTTTACCTTGAAATAATCGCAATCACAATGATCACATCTTGACAAAATATCCAGTCACTTATTTAATGTCGACAACTACGTTCTGTTTGTATGGCACAAAACATCTAGTTTACTGATGTGAATTAGAAAGACCAGTTAAACTCACCAGTTTTACTGACTAGATGGAAGCCCAAAGGAGCTTTCACTAAGTGTATTGAGACATTGATCTCTGTGGCTTAATCAATAAATAAGCATGATACATGTTCATTGATGCTTTGCAAGCCAGGAAAGGAGTAGAGAGACACGGTGTTTTCTGAGTCATTCCACACTCCTAAAAGGGACAAGTGACCTACTACTCCCTCTAGCTGAGAAGAACTGCTTTGGAGAGCACTTTGTCTGGTGGGAACTGTCTCCTTACACTGGGGTGTTAAGGTGGTTACAATATTGAGGATCAGTGTGGAAGCCAATCTACATCAGTCAAGGAGAAAAAAAAAAAACAAAACAATTGTCAGAGTCTTCTCAAATATTGCCAACCACATTTATATACAACATGATTAGAATTCAAGTTGTTTATTGCCTACTAACATAACAACATATTCTTTGGTGTTACACAATTTTCTGGGAGAAGGGACTAATATAATTATCTAATATGGGTAGCTTTAAAGTTAAAATTGCTATTTTGTTTCAATTATTATTCTCAGTATCTACAAAATCACTTTGTAAAAGAATGAGTAAGTCAACAAAAAAAAATCAATGGTTTTCTCCAAAGAAGGTTAATTATTTTATAAAAATTCATATCCTAACTTGATGTTTCTAAATCCACATTTAAAAACACTCAAAATATTAAGCATAAAGCATTCACTTTAACATATTTTTTGGTGTAAGAGGATTTGGGGGGCAAGAGGGAAGATGTGAGCAAAATTATTTAGAATGGAGGGATCTGCAGTAAAATGCACTTTTAAATTAGAAATTAACTTTTAATATATGGCTTGATGATGATAATACTAAGGTATGCAAAGCTTACTTGCCTTCTTGGAGGCAATAAACTTGATTAATTTTCAACAATTCAACAGTGAAAGATTAATTAAGAATTTCATTCAGTATAGGCCATCTTTCTTTTACAATTACATTCCTTTAGAGCCATCTTAACTGTTTTAATAATTGCACTGAAAAAATGCTAGAAAGTATCAATACAATGACGCCTGAGAACAGTAAGACTGAGAAACATGGCACTTCAATATTTGCATCATTCAACTTTGTGGTGTGTATATAGAAGCCCTCTGAATTCCAAAAGGTTTTTGTAATGCAAGAGGTCTACACTGAGCCTCTATCACATTTTTATTTACATAAAAACTAATTTTAGGAAACACTATTTATATTTGCTTTGGTAAAAAAATACAACACTAAAAATTCCTCCAATTAAATTATCTTAAATTTCAAGCTTAAAATAGTTGGGAAAATTAAATAGAGTCTTAAAATAGAGCCACCTGTGTCAACCCCAAAATAGCCAATAAGAAAACAGAGCTGAAATGTTACAAAGGAATTTCACACATGATTGCCTGATGACAAGAACTATTCACAAAGGATTCTAGCAGATCCACAACTGTGCACAGAATGTACCAAAAACTTATATAAATAAATACTACAGCAAGGGTATTTGCTCTACAGTCTATTTATTTAACTTTGGACTAACACTATTCTTATTACTCATTCTTATAGGCAAGGATTATCTTTTCAAAGTATCTCATATGGGTCTTGTCAACATTTCATCTTGCCTCAACATCTTTGAATATATCTACAATTTACTGTGGCAAGCATTTATATTACCGTACTATGCCCTTCTTAAATTAGAATTGTGGTTTTGGAGAATCTCTAAGTCATATTTTCTGACAGAGTATACTTTGGAACTAAACTCTGTGAAACTATAAACTTCACTCCAAGGAAATCTCTAGAGAGTAGGAGTAAGACTGTAAAGTTGGCTATGAGAATCTCAGTAAAATTTGCTCACTATGAGGAATGGTATTCCTACTATACTCCTAAGCTAGGAAAAGTAGTTATTCTCAAAACAATCATTTTTCCATATACTACCTGAAAATTATTAATAACTTAGAACATAGACTTTCTTATATCTCTACCTTTAGTAATAAGGTCCTAATTTTAATGGAATAGAAATGGTTGCCCATCTACCCAAAAGATTACAAACAAGACCACAGTAAAGCCACCAGCACAACTATGTTCATCACAGCACAATTTGTCATTGCTAAAACATGGAACCAACCCAGATGCCCCTCAGTAGATGACTGGATCAGGAAAATGTGGTACATATACACAATGGAATTCTATGCCTCTATCAGAAAGAAAATCATCCTAAGTGAAGTGAGCCAGACCCAAAGAAACATAAACCCTATGGTGGCCCTCATAGCGAATAATGAGTACATCTCTAGGATAGACATAGCAGAAGATCACAATAGCTCAATAGCTATGCCCATATGAACACAACAGATAATGCTAAGTGAAATGAACTCAATGTTATGGAAACAAGTGGTATATCATTGTTGTAGTTAATTTCAACATGCCAGGTGAAAGCGTACTTTTTTTTTTCTCTCATATTCCCTTCCTGTGGTTTTATTCCTGCTATTACTGTAATTGATCTTTGTACCCCCAGATACAGTATATAATAAGTGTATGGAAACTAGGGAAGGGAAAGGGAATACCCAAATCGAGAGACAACGGATAAAAAGACAAACCATTACAGTAGCAATACTTACAAAACCAATTAGTGTAAACCAACCATACAACTCATGGGGGTGGGGCGGGACTTGGGGAAGGGAGAGACAGAGAAAATGAGGGAGGAGGTAACAAGTTGGATAAGAAATGTACTTGCCTTACATATGAAACTGTAACCCCACTGTTCTTCACTTTGACAATAAAGAAGAAGCAGAAAAAAAAAAAGAAATGGTGGCCCAATTTTTAACCATTATGAAAAGTCCCTTCACTTATCTTCTTTTTGATATTCAAGTTGAGGCAAGAACTATTGGAATTCTATAGATTGTAGAATTCTCTAGAACAATCTACATCATATTCTATAGAAAATAAGGGCTCTCAGGAAGGGAAGACAGGAGGATCACAGTTCAAGGTCAACTTGAGCAAAAGCTAGCAAGGCCTTATTCAAAGACAAGCTGGGCTTCATAAGTCATATCTATAATTCCTACGAGAGGAAGATAAATATAGTCAGATTGTGGTCCACGGCTATCATAGGAAAATGCAAAACACCCATCTGAAAACAAACTAGGAATATGTGTCTAACATGTGTTTAACACTGGATTCAAAACCTAGTACTGGCTGGGAATATGGCCTAGTGGCAAGAGTGCTTGCCTCATATACATGAAGCCCTGGGTTCGATTCCTCAGCACCACATATACAGAAAAGGCCGGAAGAGGCGCTGTGGCTCAAGTGGCAGAGTGTTAGCCTTGAGCAAAAAGAAGCCAGGGACAGTGCTCAGGCTCTGAGTTCAAGGCCCAGGACTGGCAAAAATAAATAAATAAACATTGAGTGCTTATTAAAAAAACCCAAAAGCCTAGTACTATATAAAAAAAAGCTCTTTAGTATTCTTATTTGATGAGGTATTTGATGAGTATTTAATGAGGCCAATTTTGCTCCCTGTTAAAAATAGTTAAATAATGACAATGTAAAAGAGCTTTCTTGATAGAGAGGCTCTTCTTACCAGGAAAAACAGGAAGGCCTGAGTGGAATCCCGCTAAGCTTTTCATGTAAGGAAAACCCCTCCTCTCTGAATCTCACTTCTTAGGTAGCACAATAATAGTTATATATCACTGGCATATATTAAGATCTCAATAAATAAGAACCAAGGTTATTATTAGCTTATAGTAAAAGGGATTTGTAAAAAGAAGTTGGATGAACACCAAAAACAGAAACAGAATTATGAAGCTGGCATAATTCAGCAACTCATCCATTTAATAGCATCTAGTGGCTCACAGAATCAAAATTGGTATTAGAAACCCTGAATAATTCATATTAACAATAACACATTAGTATGCACGCACATAATCTATACCTGAACTCAAAATACATATGCTGCACACCATGTCTGTGTATCAATCAAGCCTTCCAGAATGAAAATATATGTGAGCGTGATAGCAAGGCAATACTTTCATCCTTAATGAAGTTCATTTTCATTTAGTTTTCAAGCTCTCTAGAGGGGCCAACAAAATGATATTGAAGCCAACTTTATTTCCCAAATTCCAGAGTTTACTATCTATTTCAACATGTTTTCCAGATTCAAGGCCAGATCCCTGCTATATGGCAAGTCAATCAGCTTTCGGGCTTGTGAACATTAATTCCAGGTGGAAGTGATTTTGTAGGTCAAAGGGCAGGCTGAGCTTCCCTGGGAGAACGTTCTAGTACTGAAGAAGTTAGAGTAGGCTCCCCCTTCTCCTCCCCACTTCGCTCTTCTTCCTCTTCCAACTCTTCTTCTCCTGCTTTAAATCAATAGAGACCTCACCTATCCAATCAGATTGTCAGCACTTCAGAACCACAAACAAGAGCTGCATTCAAAAGCAAACCACCTGTCATTTCCCTACTTACCAGCATGGCTGGCTATGTTGGGCAGTCAATTACCAACAGATTACATATTTTAAAATAAAAAGTTAAGCTTAAAATTCTCTCTACTTCAACCAATCACAAATTCTGAAGAGTATCCTTTTGGGAATTGTATACAGGAAATTATACAAGGCCATGTTTGTTAACAATTCACTATGGAGGTATATATGGAAATTGAGAGATCTGTAATGAGCAGCAGAGGAAGGAAGAGAAATGGAAAAGATATATTGGGGATCCCATTTCAAATTACACAATTCTAATCTCCTTGGTTTTCCTGTTTTGTCTGTCCTTCACCCCACTCATCCTACGCTTCAACTCAGGGCCCAGGTGCTATTATTCCTCTGCTTTTTTGCTCAAAACATATTGCTCTATTACTTGAGCCACAGCTCTACTTCTGGCTTTTGGGTGGCTAATTGGAGCTAAAAGTCTCATAGACTTTCCTGTCTGGTTGGTTTAGAACTTTGATCCTCAGATCTCAGTCTCCTGAGTAGCTAGGATTACAAGCCTGAGCCACTAGTACCCTGTGCTCTGCTGTGTCCTTTGCAAAGTGAGACTATGGTAGCATAGGCAAACGCACCAGAAAGAAGTAAAGAATGGGTCCATTCATTTCCTGTCTGATCACATGTGACATGATTCAATGCCAAGTCATCTGGGATGAACAACCAATGTTAAAATTACCTCACTACTCCCTTCCTCTCCCTTCTTCTTCATGTCAGCTCCTTTTGAGATATTTCATCGACTGCACCACGTGAGACCACTTGATTTCACCCGAAATCATGACTGATTATGTCATGCCGTGTATTTGGCATGTATTTGGTTGGCATGTTTCTGTAGACAGCACCAAGAACACTTCTACCAGATAATATTTGCTCTCTATTCATTTTTGCTGAGGTTGTTGTTCAAGCAATAGTCAGATTCCATCTCACTGAGTGGTCTCAGATTCAGTCCTTGTGGTTCTGTCTACCATCGCACAGATGGGCAAGGTAGGCCACTGCTCTTATCTGAAGCTCTCAGTGGCTTACCAAGGAAGAAGTAAAATCCAATTTTTTTTTTATCGAGAGTCAGGGGCCCTCAAGCTTTTGAGATCGAGTCTTTCCCCAATGTCTGTGGAAGACTGGCTACAGGACCATCAACCTCAGATATCAAAATCCTTGATGCTATACAAAAGTGTATAATACTTGCATAGAATCTATGTACATCTTCCTATAAAAATTAGATAGCCATTAGTCACTTCTAGTACATGATATTATTTAAGTTGTATTTAAATAACTGTACTCTTACTTAGGAAATAATCATCAGGAAAAAGTTTGCACATGATGAGTTATTTCTGGTTTCTTTCGTACCCTCAGTCCATGGTGTTTGAATTCGTCGATGCAGCAATGTAGATATGGAGTGCTGTATATATTTTTAAAACTTTCTACATGAAATCTAGATAGATTAGAATGCTCTTCATTCTCTAAGCTTGCTTTGAATTTTCTCTCCTCTCTTCCTTTGCTGATACAGTTCCCTTTGGTCTAGCCTTCTTTCTAACCTACTCCATTTTGCAAGGTCAAACATCCCATCTTTTCATTGGCTCATTTGTTACTCATTCTTGAAGTAGATCATGCCTAATCTTCTCTCTACCTGTTGCTAGGTGATGAGGCTCTTCCTTTCTTAAACCTTTCTTATGTTCTCGATTTCCTAAGATTAGAAACAGTCTCTTTTCTCGAACTTCTGCTAGCATTTTGAGCCTCAGCACACTTACTTATGTTTAGAATCAGAAACTTACTTTATATGCTTTTAGACCCATGTACCTGACCCATAGCTGTAACTCAACATATTTTATGTGAATGGTTAAGTAATGTACGGATATGTAAAAAGCTCATCAATAAAAAGACTCTTTGGGAACTATAAAGTATAAAATTTATTTTTTAAATTTATATATATATAATTTATACGACATATTGAGACAAACATAAGCACCTTATAAAAATAAAATCTTATTTTCAAATCACACAATATATATGCAACCTAATTTGAAAAGAACATGTCTACTTTGTAGTAGTTTCAGATAGGGAAGCTACATGATATTAATGACCAAATCCAAGCATACTTTTTCGACCATAACAGTAATTTTTCTACTCCTATATAACAAGCTGAACATAGAGAAGTAAATATATATTGTTCATTTCAATTCTGTGCTTCTAGAAGGAGAAAGCGAACTGTGGAGCTGGGAGACAGGAGGAAAAGTATTTGTTTTCAAATCTTGCAAAGTGAACACAAGACGACAAGATCAGAGATGCTAGGAAGACTTACTCCAATTCTTTGGGCCGTAGTTTTTTTCTATCAGCTCAGCAACAGAGAGTCCTGTGTGGAACGGCAGTGCCTCTGCAA
The DNA here is from genome assembly GCF_023159225.1 of Perognathus longimembris pacificus. Taxonomy (NCBI): domain Eukaryota; kingdom Metazoa; phylum Chordata; class Mammalia; order Rodentia; family Heteromyidae; genus Perognathus; species Perognathus longimembris. The sequence continues at coordinate 64,643,578 of NC_063172.1, forward strand.
ACCAGTCTTCTGTTTCTACACAACTTGCAGCTGCGTGGTAAACCTCCTGGCGTCTCTCCTACTTGGCAGCCCGACTGCCCAGGCTAGTTAAGGCAGAGAGGCTCATCACCACGACGCTCTGGGGATGGACAAACGACGACACTGCTGCAAAGAGAGGAAGGGCCAAGGGAAGGCCATCTGCCCAGTGCTGGTTTTGTCATCTGTCACTTTCAGATCTAAGTCCCTGCCTTAGATAAGGAAGCCAAGGCTCATAAAAATAGATAGCCGGGGTGCATCTACAGTGACCCTTCAAATCCTGTCTCTGGCTCAACTTCCTGTCAAGTTCTTAGGAAAGCTGAGACACTTGCCTTAAGTAAGGCAGATAAAACCAGGAGGCCCTTGTGTTTTAAATTCTGAAGACAATTCGAATACGCCTTCCTTCTAGAAAACAGAGTAGATTTTAATATGAGTTTTCCAAATAAGGCTTCCTCGGGCAGCCATCTAGTCAGTCATCAAAGCAACAATGCTAATTGCAATTTACAATGTGCAATGTAGCATGTGCTAATAGACTTATTATAGCACTTTCAATATAGCAGATTAAAAATTATTTCTGTCTTGGTGACTATGTCTCATTTTCATGAAGACTTAAAAAATGATTTTATGGCCAGTCCTTCTTTACTCTTTCCTTCTATGCTATTATTATCACATGGTTCCTTCCAGGATAAAAAGAGACTGAGTAGATATCTTAACATAATCCCCCACACGGTTAGGCTCATGGCGGCAACTAGGGAACCCACAGTCGGAAGACGCAGGTAGAGTACAGCAGCAGCAGGAACCGTAGTAGCAACATGTGTAGGAGTAGCCACCATCTGACTTCTAGTTTGCAATTAGGGATTTCATTCCCCAAAGAAAGAGTATTATTGAGTGATTCCATTAGAAAGTGTGATATTATACTATTGGGAAAGAAATAGAAAAAAATTATGTGAAGTAAAGAAGATCAGGCTCAGAGAGACAAAGGATGCATGTTTTCCCTTGTATAGGGCAGCTAGATTTAGCTTTTCCATTTATAAAAAATACAGTAAATACATGAGTGGTATGCATGTATATGCAATGTTTTCAATACAACTGAAATGTGGCAAATTCAAGGGAGATCTCAAACAGTGTAATGACTTAGAAAGGCAAAGTCAAATTTCTGCAAAATCAAACATCAGGAAGCAGGTGAAAGGGGGAGGTGAGGGCCAGGGGAAAGTGGTGGACAAATGAAGAGGAGAAGGAGGGGCGAATGCCGTCAAGAATCCAATACACATCCTACAAAATGAAGGAGAGTGCGAGAAGGGACGGGTAAGGAGTGGTGGGTGAGAATGTGGAAAGAGGTGATATTGGGAGTGGGAATGTGGCTTAGTGGTAGAGTGCTTGCCTAGCATGCATGAGGCCCTGGATTTAATTCCTTGGTACCACGTAAACAAAAAGTTAATAACATTATTTTTATTGTCATGGTGACATACAGAGGCATTACAGTTACATACATAAGGCAGTGAGTATACGTCTTATCAAACTTGTTACCTCCTCCCAGGAAGAGGGTTAACAAGCTATATTGTACTCATAAACTGCTTTGTTGTCGGGGATGGCTATACCTTTAAGACCTGGGACTGCTGGCTGTTAGCCACTCTTACCTTCTCCCCGGGTCTGGAACCTTCCCCGGAAGAGGGAGCCAAACCAGCGCCCCCTCTCGTCTGCGAGCACATGTCTCATAATGGCACCGGGGACCGGTCCTGGGGGGGACTGTGGTCTCCGCCCCTGCGGGAAGTTCCGTGACATCACCGTGATAGACAGTTCATTAGCCAATCGTTAATACCCAGTTAGTCCTGCCTCTTCCTGCCGCCATTACTGTTATATAAACCCCTCCCCTGAATAAAACTTTGGGAAGTCAGTAGTCCATTAGATGGCTCCCCCGAAATCTCCGTGTCTAGTGTTTGCTCTTAAACAAAAGGGGGGCTTGGGATGGGGGGTTTCGTCGGCTCTACCCCATCTCAGTTTAGTTTCAATTGGGATACGCTCTGCCCTCCCACCAGTGGGAGTAGCGCACAGAGCTGAGTGTCCCCCACAACCAGTGTAGCGCGACACTTTGTTAAATGGCAACTCCTTTGTACAACTACTTAAAGTTAACAACTACTTAAAGTAAGCCAACAACTCATGAGCTAGGCACTGGAGACTTACTCCTGTAATCCTAGCCACTCAGGAAGCTGAGATGTGGCCATTACAATGTAAAGCCAGCCTGGGTATGAAAGTCCATGAGACTTTTACCTCTAATTAATCAAGAAATAGCTGGAAGTGGCACATGGCTCCAAGTGATAAAGTGCTAATCTTGAGCAAAAGAAGCTCAGGAACAGTGCCTAAGCCATGAGTTAGGAAGGAAGGGAGGGAGGGAGGGAGGGAAGGGAGGGAGGGAGGGAGGGAGGGAGGGAGGAGGGAGGGAAAAAGAAAGGAAGAAAGAAAGAGAACAAAAGAAAGAAAAGGAAAAAAAATCATGTAAATAACAAAAGATTTTCATTCCTTAAAATTCCCCAATGAAGGAATCCAAGTTCTGCCTTCAAAAATAGTACCAAAAATACGAAAATATAAGTCCATCAATGATCTTTAAAGAGAATAAGAAACACTTATCTAGAAATAGCCATGACCAGAAGCACTTCATTGTTAATCCAGAACAGAAAAACAAGCTGACCTGCCTAGGGGGCAAGTGTTCACCACTAACTCAATCCTAGACTCACTAGGTCATCGTAAAAGTGAAAAGATAAATAGTTATATTTTGTAGTGTGTTTTATATCTTGTTGCAACTTGAGTTGAATTTGCATTTGGAAAGGACTTTTGTACATGAAAGTGTCTCTGTATTAAGACAGGGATATTAGAGTTAATCACATATACTTGTTTAATAAATTACTGAATTTTTATAAAAGTAGATATACTTTGATCCTTATTTATATGTAATTATATATAAATGTATATATATATTTACACACATATACCTATGTTGTATTTTCTCCTTTATTTTATATGCACATCCATTTAGACAGTTATAGACACATATATTTTTCCCAGATCTTATTGTGTGTGTATAGTCATAAAATGTATAAATTTATATTAGTAATCTTCTTTAAAATTGGAAGTCCAAAACAAAATATCAAAAAAAAGCAAATGTAATGCAAGTATTTTTTGACTGAATATTTTTAGCACATACATAAGACCTCACATATAATTCCATTAGTCTATATTATTGCCTGATGATGTTTTATGTTTATATTGAGTTTTCTTCTTGAATTGTTAGCTCTTTAGGATTTTGGTCACTTTATTCAGTCACATGAAATAAATTCAATTAGATAATATTGAATGAATTTTATAGTTTATTAATAAGTTAATTAACAAGTAGCACCATCCAATTGTCAGACAGCACATTAAACTTGTCAAAGGATCTGTTCCCAGACCAAACTTTACATTGCTTAAACACAAATTTTAAGTAAATCACACTAATACCAAGAAGCCGAATTTCAGTCCTGAACAGGGTATAATTCTATAAAAAAAGAATATGATAAAATCTAGAGTGCAAAATTCTCATTGTACATCATACGATAAAAAGCTATAAGATATGCAAAGAAGCAGAAAAATACAGAAGAAATTAATAAAAGCAGATTCCCCAAATAGGGTAGCATTAGTAAGGATATTCAATAGTATTTGCTAAAATGTTTACCATTTATTCAAGAAAACTGAAGGAAATATGAACATGCAAAAGATGGTAACGACAAAGAAATCAAAATTTTAAGAGATGAAATAATGAAATACACGCAGTGAAAACCATACTGCATGAGATTAACTGCTGATTAGATTAGATACTATTTTTTTTATAGATTAGATACTATTGAAGAAAGGATCATTCAACTTGAAGAAATAATCACACACTACCAAAAGGAAGAAGAAATGAAATATTTAAGAGAACTAAGCATCACACTGATGAATGGGACCGTGTATAATTTAAATAATGCAAATAAACTCAATCTAAAAAGAAAGAAGACTGAAGATCTTTCAAGGAATAATGGGCCAAGTTTTTCCAAATGTGATAAAAAAAATTATAAACTCACAGATTCTCTCTTTTCTTCATACTACTATGTGACGGTAGAGGTTTCATTTTAGACATGTGAAAACTCAACAAACACAGTAATTACTGGGACATCTACCTTATGCCAAGCACTGATAGTAAACATATGATCCTAATAAACCAAAGATTCAAAGCTCTTGATAACTGTCTTAAAACTAAAAACACTCTCCAAGAAAGAACAGATACTATTGTGTTCAACCCTGTCTGTCTCTCAAGAGTCAAACCCCTGTGTTCTGGCTTTAGCATCACACTTTCAACATTGTGATGCACAGCTCCTGTAACATCTGCAACATGGACATACATGATGCCCAAGTCCAAAGTGCGCATTTGAATGCTGAACATGACTGGAAATAATTGAAGTTGTGGTTTTTACAAAGAGTACCATTCACCTCTGACCACTCAGGATCCCGAATGTCAACACTAAACAGGGCAAATGCATCAAGGAGCTAGCAACAAGATGAAGGATGCGTTCGTGTTCCAATCAGTGTTTGCTGCCACTGAGCCATGATGTAAGTCAGTCAGAAAAATGTGCGGGTGAGGAGAAACGTGTACCTGTGATTCTCTGAAGCCTTATTTCAAAAGGAAATCAAGAGCATCCAAAGACCAGAATTGTCAGCAACTTGACTCCTTCTCGTCAGAACTGGAGGCTTGGGGCTGACACACGGAGTCCTGCTTGTCCTTTGTCACATATGTGCTTCCCCTGCAAACTGTCAGTGCCTTGTCAGAATCCATCAGGAAGCCTAAGGTCAGTCCTCAGTGACAGACGGTTCTGGCTATGGCAGCGTCCCATTTCTGGGTCCATGTCACAAACCGTATGAAAACTGATGTCCCAATCACTCTATTCTCAGAATGAATGGCTGTACACAATCATGATACTTCTTAAACATAGAAGGTATCAAGAAAATAAATAATAATCATACTTTACACAGCTCCTAATCTAATGTTGCAGAGAAGGAATGCTATATAAAGATGCAGAGCACATTCCCCCTGTGTTATGAATACAACTGCCATGCTTCCTAATTGTGAACTAAGCCATCACACAATCAAATTCATGAAAAAAAATAGAAAGTATTATTTTGGTAAATGATCTAATGGCTCCAAAAGATTCTAACCAATTAATTTATTGCATTGCGCAGTGTCTATCTTGAAACTGAGTAGAAATTAGGAATGGTATTTATAGGTCAAAGATCACTATTTTTGAAAAGTGGGCATTTTACAATTTCACATTTCACATCCAGTTTCACTTTTACACTGTTTAAGTGACTGGTGGTCAATCACCATCTGGAGATATTAAATGAAAATTTCCATTAGTAATTTGTATATTTCAACTTGTGAAGTGTTCTGAAAAGCTGATGAAACCACACAGCAGCCCATTCCGTTCTGCCTGGAGTCTGTCCTGTGTATCCACACTGTGTTTGCCACCTGCCTGCCTATTAATCACTCACAAGTGGTAATGATTTACCTCGACAATAGACAGTCCACTCCTAGGGCATGTGTGAGCCTCCTTCTTGGGTCTGTTTTCCAGGGTTCAGTTATGCTCCCTTCTAGGCCTGAAATTGACCAATGGCAGTTGTTTGGGTAGTAGGCTAACAAAGCCTCCTGATAATGATAATGGTAATTGTTGGTTCAAAAGGGTTCACTCCAAGCACTCAAGAGGAAATGGAATCATTGTGTGAGCCAAGGGTCGCATTCATCTCCGTGCCCCACAGTGATTAGAGTTTTGTCAGTGAATGTGTGGTAGAGGGAGCACCCCAGTGGCAAGGCATCTGTGGGTTGGGGTACCACGTGAAGGCCACCACATTCCCATCTGCTCCTCTGGAACAACCACCGTGGAACTGCCATAGGGTACCGTGGCTCCTACAATGATGCCAGTAGAATCTGGAGGTTCATGGAGTCGTCATTTAAGGAATTCCATGACAAATAGTTTAGACGGATCTTAGGATAATGACAGGTACACAAATGGCCACATCTGTCACTACACAAAGTGGGATTTATAACAAACATGTGGAAAGAGCGCTGAGGACTGTTATTTGGACGAATGACCTTCATTCATTCATGCCGCTTTAGGGAGTTCTGTGACTACACTGCGAAGTTACTCCCCCAACTCTCATCACACTCAAGTACTGACTCCTTAAATACATTAAATAACTGATTCTCAAAAACCCACACCATTCAGATCTTCAGACAGCAAAGCACAAACTACCTCTTCCTGATGTTAAATCAACAGAGTGCAGCGCATTCACACATTATTACATTAGTTATCTGTCAAGATATTTACAGTGCTGATTTCTGAAAAGAATTTTAAAAGCTAAAATGAGTTGATCTGCTCGGACAGATTGCTGCTTGTCTGAGTGACTTAGTTCGTGTGACAAAGCTACGTGCTGCCTTTGGGTTCACAAGTCCTTCAAAACCAAAGAGCCATGCTAATGGAAACCTTTTCAGCCAACCATCAGAGTTAACGTTTTATTTATTGGCTTTGACCATCTACTTCTGTTATCAACCATAAGGGCCCATACACTTCATCGACCCCTAACAATAGCCGCAAGCTTGGACAATCTGTCTTGCGTCTTCATTGGGTAAGACTTCAATGGAACTGCCTCGATTAAAGGGCAGCCCACGCATAAAATGGGAACTCATTAAAACAAACTTTCTCAAAGGGGGAAACTTCAGTTCCAATTGAACAGCACTGTTTTTATTTCAACGATAAAAGGCCCATTACCCAGCCATACATTCATGTGCTTTTGGCCCTAAGTGCTTTCTATTTGATGACTTTCACTTCGGGTCCCTTCTCATGTCTTTTTGGAGGCTTTAGAAATGTAATAGGAATTCAGCCCTTATTGAACCTGATTAGAACATAGTATCTGTGAACCTCTTAATAATACTTCAGACCTTTATGGTTTAATTTGGAATGGTGTCCCTTTTCTCTGCCCTACTGCCCTTTAATCAAAGGCATAATACATCCTCTTTACATTTATTTGCAGAAAAGCACTGAATAGCTAAGGATTTTTTAATGTGCCCATTAGAAATAGTGATTTTAAACACACACACATACACACACACACAGATATAGCCATTTACATAACAGAATGCAAAGCTGAATGAATAAAAGAATAATGTCAAAGGTACTTGTTTTCACTTGTTTACATGAAATCTGCCTTAGAGGTAGGAATCTGTAAACTTCACCTGAAACTTATATAAGGGCAATATCAGGGAGAGGAACAATACATTAAGATGAAAAAGCGGAAAGACTAGGAAAACTCTCTGTAATGTGAAAATATCAGCTAGCCGATAAAAGAGTAATATAACTGGCATTAACTGAAGCAAATAAAAACATTTTAGCTTTAATTTTAGATGAATATTTATTAAGTGAAATGAACCACAATCATGGTTACTTAGAACAGGGATATTGAGAGAAAGTGTTAATATTCAAAGCAGTGCAAAAACATCCACAAAATGGTTGTATATATATGTCATCAAAAGAAAATTAAGCTCTTTAGGATAGGATATAGCATTATATAAATTTGTTTCATATATCTTTGAACCCAAAATATATGTCATATTTCAAGCAAATATAAAACTCTTTAAATTATATATTTATAAAAGTATATGTGGATGCATTTTAAAATGTATTATGACCAAAAACTAGCATAATGATCTCTGTTTAATGAAAATGCCATATAATTTCCAGCAGAGTTTGCTAAAAGCTTCTCAATTATATTTGAATTTAATCTATTTGTAAATTACTTCCAGAGGTTATTTTTCTTTATACAAAAATCTGTCAGATATTGAATAAATAAAACATCTCCTCCTATGAACAAAATCTATTATTCAAAAACAAAACAAATCAAAATTTAAAATACTACAAAGTGACAAACTAGAGAAAAACACCTGACTTTTTACCAAATTCTTTACCTATAACTCAATCTCAACTTCTTTGTTTACTTTGGTTTCTTTAATTGAAAGTTTCGTTTTGTTCTTAAGATGAAATATGTTCAACTTTTACATTAATCTTAAAAAAGCAAACATTAAAAATCATTCTTCATTGAAATTGTGAATAATTTTGTCATTCATCAAATTGCATAGCTAGCTCAAAGTTCAGCCAACTCAAACATCTGCGTGGGATGACAGAAAGTATTAAGCTAAGGCTTGGCTTTGCTCACTCAGAGACACATACAGTTTTTCTCCATTTCTTTTGTGCTTTCTAGTATCATAATTTTCATATTTTATTTGATATTATTTGGGTCTTGCTGCATCTATTACTTAGGGGTCTAAATATATTTATATGTAAAATAAATACGAGTCTCTCAGGGAAAATTTAAATGTATCTTAAAATCAGGGTGAACATGATTAAAAGATTAATATCACCGGGCTGGGTGGCTCATGCCTGTACCTAGTTACTCAGGAAGTTGAGATCTGAGTATAATGGTTCGAAGCCAGACCCACCAGGAAAGACTGTGAGACTCTTACCTCCAATAAACCACTCAGATAAAGCTGGAAGTGGTGTTGTGGCTTAAGTGATAGAGCACTAGCCTTGAGAAAAAGAAGCTCAATAGTCCCTGAGTTCAAGCCCCAGGACTTGCCAAAAATAAATAAATAAATAAATATATATATATATATATATATATATATATATAATGTGTAGTATTAGTTATAGGATTTCTGCAGTAAGCTCTCTTATTGAAACTTAATTTTTAAAATGTATATTACTTATAGCTGACCTACACTATGTTTAATATTTAAAATATTATTCACATAAGTGAAAACAGTTGAATATATAAAATTTTGTATATTCATATATGAAGACATTATTGGATGGTCTATTAATGACAGACATCATAGTATGTGATACCATATATGACATTATATATATATATTATTTAAGTGACATAATCTTCTGTGAATATTTCTATTTATTGCTTCATTAAAATAAGTCCCTAGGATCTGGACTCCTCCAAGGATGCTAGTTCATAAAAATAAGATTAAGATTATCTTAAAAAGAAAGTTAGTTATACCTTAAAAGTTAATTTATGAGCCTCACATTAACTATACACCCTTAATAAATTTAGAAAATTATTTAAGACAGACATAAATGCTTTTCTTCTTATTGACCATGGAATTTGGCTTAATGAGCTTGGTCAAAATCGTTATGTATAGTACCCAATTGCTGTGAGTTTTCCTCCTGAAGATGAAGTTCCTTTCTCATCCTAAGTAGCATAGCCCGTGTATAATTACAAGAGAAAATTGCAGGCTAGAAGCCATGCTCTCTGTTGGCCACATTTGCAAATTGAAAACAAGAGCCAAAACTTGTCTGATCTGTGCCTTGAGATCTTCTATGCTCCCCCAAACATGCCCAGTACTGAAAATACAGATATAAATATCACCACAAAGTTATTCAAGTAAGTTTCACTTTAAACAAATCACATAAATGTAGAATAATTTTTAACCAAGTATTAGATAGTAGACAACTTCATAAATTTGGACATAAAAACATTTTCTACTAAAGAAAATCTAACATAAGTATAATGATTTTACTTTTGCATTCAAAAGATTGTTTGTCAAAAAGATGCCGAAACATCAGATTTGCCCTTCCACATTATTGTTGAAAGGGCTAGGTGCATTTTTCATTGTAATGATTCTCTCTCCCAGTGCTCTTCCGGCAAAGCTGGAATGCTATAGTGGCAAACTGAACAACACAACAGCAAGCAGAGGACTTAATGTGTAGTGTAATGTAGCCTGTATTTTATTTGGAGGGGGAGGGGTACTCTCTCTCTCTCTCTCTCTCTCTCTCTCTCTCTCTCTCTCTCTCTCTCTCTCTCTCTCGCCTCCTTTTACTTTTTGCCCTAATCCCCTCATTTGGTTTAGAAACATAAGGCCCTGTTCACTTCATTTAAGCCTCACAATGACTGGAAGTCTGATCAATCTGTCTTGTGTCTTCTTAGGGTGCAACTGCAATTGAGCGGAAGCAACAGATGAACAAAGCTCACATTCAAATCTGCAGCTCATTAAAATAACGTTAAAATAGAGTAAAATCTCAATTGTAGGTGAATTGTTGCTGGCTTTTTTCCCTCTGCTAAATACATTTGATTAATAAACTATACAATCATTAGCCCTGAATCAGTGGTCTTTAAAGTACATTGAAATAAATGTCTCCTTCTCCTTAAAAAGTTGAACATTTTGAAAACCGTTTTAGAAATAGGCTTTCAACAAAGCCCTACATCAAATAACCTTACAGCAGACTCCAGTGATGCTTCCTACCATGGCAGTGATTCAGAGAATCTACAGGAGTTATGGCCCATCCTACAGTACAAAGACAAACCATATTCTAGATAGAATCAGTATCAGTGGATCTTATAACCCTGAACATCTACAATGTAGGACACAACAGAGGAAATGCATAAAAGGGTCCAAATTTTTCAAGTTGGACTACATGTGCTATCAAATAAGTAGGTGTGTGTGTGTGTGTGTGTGTGTGTGTGTGTGTGTCTGTCTGTCTGTCTGTCTGTCTGTCTGTGTGAATGTTAAGTAATCCAGAAGTTCGATAGAGACATAGGGAAGTAAGCTATCCCTGGCAACTCACTTGCTATCTGATCAGTCTATGCTTAAGACCAGTCCAAAGTGTTTATAAATATATTTGACAAAGGGTCAGAATGAGTGGAAGTCAGATTTTTAGTGAGCATCTCATGTGCTCATTGTTCTGTTTGGCAGTGGTGGAACTTGAATCACACTGTTGGGAGTTTGGAGATGGAGTTTCACTGTTGGAACTCAGGCTGACTTTGAACTTCTGTGTAGCCCAGACTGGCCTCAAACTCAGGATTGCCCTGCCTCACCCACAACACTCAACTGATTTGGATCTCAAATGGACCATGTGCTAAATAAAGGCTTGGGTCCCAAGCTTGTGGAACTACTGGGAAGTTGCAGAACCTTAGGGAGTGGGGCCTAAAGGAAAGAAGTTAGGTTATTTAGGGTGTGGGCTTGAGGAGGATGTTGAGATCAGCTCTCTCTCCCTTTCTCCCCCATCCTCTTTCCCTCTAAATTTCCATTTTCAGTTTTCTATCTTGGTACCAACGAAGGTAATGACAAAATATGTATAAGTACATAATAGCATGTGCTTAAAAGATTTAGCAGAGAGAATGATGAGAGTAGACCCCAGTGCACTGAGATTCTTAAGTGCCTCACCCTGACTCCTTACTGACAGTGGGAAGCGGGTTTCAGATCAAGTAACTACTAGAAGGTCCTCAGATGTACACAAAATATCAAAGCCTGTTGTATCAGAGAAATGAGCAGGAATACAGAGAGGATGAGAGGCAGGGAGTCAGGAATGGAAAGAGGGAGGGAGGAATGAAGAAACTCTTAGGTACCTCTTTACCAATGATACCAGAAAAAAACTGACTACGAATCCCTTAATTCAGTACAGTGATAGGATAGCTCAAATCCTGAGTTCTGATAATCCCTCTGAACCATCCTGACTGCTCTTGGCTGGCCCTCTGCAGGCCCCTCTTGTTTCAGCAGCAGTCACCATCCAAGGTCCTGAAGCTAAGGGGTAAAAGATGCCCGGGTAATCAGGAAGGAAGCAGAAGGTGTCTCTCAGGGGTAGCCGGTCCCTCTGTGAGGATCTGACTGACATGTTTTAATTAAACTGGCCCACTGGAGTTTAATTAAGGTGTTGTTTCCTAGAGATGAGACTAAAGGAAAATTGGCCCCACTTACAGAACAAGCATGTAAGATAAGAAGCCTTATTCTCTTTAATCCCTCTGATTTTTTTTGGTACAAAGTTAAAAGTCTCCTCCGCTGTTTATCTCATTCCTGAATCATTCTGCTTTGTATTAATAAAGTTGTTCAGAAGTGATTTTAAAATAACCCCTAGGAAAACCTATAAAGTTACAAGTATCTGAGAAATTACAGAGACTGAAGATGAAACCTGAGAGGTCAAAAAAAAAATCCTTCATTTTAATTCAATGTATTAGAACTCGGTGTAGAATCTATTGACAGAATTCCTGGAACATGCCTACAGGGGACACAGGCCAAAAGCCTCAAAAGATGCTTGAAACTGGGTTTTACCAAACCCCATATATGCTATGGTGTTGTTTTTTTATTCCTATCCTTACATTCACATGAAAAAGCTTAGCGTATCAATTAAGCACAGTAACAGATAAGCAGCAATAACTAGCAACAAAAGTGGAACAACTGTATGCAATATTCTGTAACCCTTGCCGATTGTTTATGTCTGTGACTTTCCATTTAATATTTTTGGACCAGAATTGACCACTTGTAATTGGAACTGCAGAATCAAGCCACGAATAAGGGAAGCCTACGGGGTTAACAACCTGGTAGTGAAATCAGCTCCAAGTAATAGTTGGAATGTGATGGGAAAACTCACCAGGTGAAAAGAAGTCTATAATCAAAACAACCTCTTGTTTTTGGAAAGAACCCTGACTGGAGTTAGGATTGCAAGCTTTGGCATTAGCACTTCTGCTTTTAGGCTCCGCATCTAAGAGCAATTGCTCAAGTGCTTGTTAATATGGGTGACCTAGTTTGGAAAGGTGGGTTTCAGATCTCACTGCACTGTAGTAACAATTAAAGATAAAATGAACTTGAGAAGCCTGTATGAACTGTGCAGTGTGCAAATATAAGGGATGGTCAGTTTTGCACAGAAATAATAATTTTTCTCTGAAAAGTTTCAAATTATGAGTCACAAAGACATGCTCAATTAGCTTGAAGCAGTCACTTGCAAACTCGCTCTATTTTCATGAGGCAGAGTGGTAGGTTTTTGCTTAATTCAACACAGCCTATCTAGTCATTTAATCACTTGCACATCCAAAAATAATGTTCGCAGACTGAAGTCTCAATGAAAGGAAGTAGTATGCATTGGTGCTACTCTGAGAATCAGTGAGATAATGCACTTAAAGGGTCTAGTCTACAGGAGGTGGTCAATAAATACACAATCTGGCAGAATGTGTTGGCACGTTCCTCTAATACAGGGTACTGGGGAATTGGAGGTAGGGCAATCACAGTTTGAGGCCATCTCCTCAAAAACATGTCAAAAACAAAAAGACTGGAGACATGATTCAAATGGTAAAGCGTGGCCCTAGCAAATGTGAGGATGTGAGATGAATGGCCAGGATAATGAACAAACAAATAAAGAAATAGCATTAGATTTGTTTGATTGTAAATGAAAAAAGAAACAATAAAGATTCCACGTGTGTATGATCGGACATTCTTTTCTTGAATTTGACAAGTTAGAAAAGCCTTGAAATGTCTTTGCTGCTTGTCTATACATGCTCAAGTAGCTTAAGAAGATCTGAAGCGAGACAACATTGTATCAGCCTCCTATTCATTTTTACCATTTCCGAACACCACCCCATGCCTTCAGTTTGTATTGTGCTGCGTCTCCCGGGCAAGGATATAAGCCTGCAGCTTTGGGGAGGACAAGTCTCAGGCTCCGGAAGTTTTTGCAAGAAGTACAAAAGTAGAATTGGCCAGGGGGTGGGGGGTGTCTTTGATTCTCCATTCCCTCCGGAACCATTAACAAACAATTATGGAGTAAAGGAGCAAAACCCAATTCTCAGACAGAATTCACCTTCCGGAGCTCTGCAAGAATGGTCTGGAGCTCACCTTGGAAACATTTTGCATGAGACAGGTCATGCTCCTCTTCTATGTTCTCGTTTCCTCTTGCTGTCTCTTCTCTCTTAAGAGTTCCCTGGAGGGTCACTTCTAAGAAATCCAAACTAAGGCAGTATGTCGTGACAAGGTCCCTAGCAATTTACTGTACTTTCATTTGGAAACTTAATTTTTCATCTTATTTCTTTGAAGCAGTAAGTATACTAATTCCCCATGTCTCTTTGCTCAATAGGTCTCCAAAAGACATAATTCTTCCATTGCTTTCATTGGATTATTTCTTCTGAAACAAATTATTGCTGTGCACTTGAGATCTTTTCATCTATATGTAGCCTAAGAACCAATTTTCATGACTTCACAATATAGATAGATAGATAGATAGATAGATAGATTGATTGATTGATTATAATAGTAAATGACACAAAGGAACTGGGTTCTTGGAAAGAATAATTCTCATTTAACTTCCACTGTCCAAGTGACTGTATTTGTCTCACTCCTTCATTCACATGGACTGAAAAGGACAATAGGAAATTTTTGACCAAGTAGAAACCATCAAGCAAAGATTATGCTAAATACACACTTTGTCAAGGAAAGCCTATCTAGAAAGGCCCATGAAAACCATCTAACGTCTTTGGAAACAAAAGACTTAAAACTCACATATTCAAAGTTTACAACCAGGATGATGTACTTAGTCAATTCTAACACAGAATTCCAACAGGATGATGTACTTAGTCAATTCTAACACAGAATTCCAAAGTCATAGTCCATGTTAAAACACAGAAAATTAAGCAAGGAAGGTAGTGCTTTAATCCAACTCTCTGTCCAAGCCCTGAAAAAGCATGGCTAATTTGAAATGTATCTGAATATTTAACCCAAGTATGGAGCAAGAACAGTTAAATTAACCTCTTTCACAATCATCATTAGCTCTTCACCCTGGCATTCAGCACCACAATGGGGAAGTTATGCTTGCCACTCATGTGAACAATAGGGTCATAAGTCTTGGGTTTAGCATGCCATACCTGCTGTGGTACATATTCTTCTGCTAATGAGCATGCATAACTCTTCATCCCTAAGGAACTGTCTGTGCACATAAAAGGATCTATAATTTTTTATAATGCCAGAAAGAAGTAAATACAGCTCATTGAGTTTTCCATGGGAGGATCCAGAGTTTAATTAGCCTCTACTGCTGGTGTCTTCAAGTTGTAGACCAGTTCTTTTTTCATGACTGTTTCGTTGTTGTTTTTTTATATCACACAACCAAATTACTACATACAATGCTTTTGTTTAAAAGTATAAGGTGAAAGCAAGTATTAGATTTCAGTCGCGGAACACAAAGCTAGGTGGTCAGCTGTGATGGAATGTGATCACCTGATCCTTCCTGGGCACTGAGGATGTTACAATTACAATCATTGATGTACAAAAGCCTCTTTCTTTGAACATATTCCAATTTTAGTATTTGTTCAATAGAGGAAAAGTACTCAAAGTATAAGGGGGATAACGTATACTGTTTTTTTCTGTGCCAGTGTAGCACTGTACAATTTTATTAGAAATTCGTGTTTACTTCCACCACTTAGGCTGAGCCACAAAGGACTGCAATTATATGACAAAGGACAAGTTCTCTCCTGCCAGATCTGTGCCATCCTTCAGACAGACCATGGCTGCATACCGAAGTTAATAAAACCCAGTCCTGGGTTTTGTTTCTGAAGAAATCCCAGTTTCTTCAGAAATTGACAGTTTGGCCTTCCCTACTCTGTTTACTCTGTCTCCCACAGGCTGCTTTTCTTGGGAAAATTCAGAGTGTCAAGACCTGTGTTTTCATCCCTGGGGACTAGAGATTCCCCACACACATAAGTCACAAAGCCTAAGGTCAGTGTTAGCGTTTTAAGACCGAGGTTATTTCCAGTCAAAGAACATAAATGCCCAGCTTCAGACTACTGTGCTTTCTTAGAGCCCAAGACTAGACACCTCGAAGAGCTGAGGGCCTGAATGTGAATGCAAGTACAGGCTAAAGGGACATGGGGGTCAGAGAACAAGCATGGAAATCCTCAGTGGGGAGCTGGGAATTGGAGTTCTAAAGGGCTTCATGAGAACAGCGGAGAAAATAGGCCGGTGGCCTCAGGCTGAAGCCTCCCAGTCTCTGTGGGAAAGCCACAAAGCCAAAGCTTGAATTTGTGCAAGAAATGGATTGTCTTCATTCCAGCGAGGGCTGTAAGAATTAGTAGCTGACCACTACGGTGCCTGATCTAAGTCTTTTAACAACTATTTATCCATGGGAGACCGTGACTTGACATCAAATGCCTGATTAAGTCATATCGCCCCTGCTCCATGTATTCTGACAGGTCCTGGAATGCCCCACCTTGGGCCTGGCTTTTTCCAGTAGTCAGCTCTGTGTAGCCACTAGGTGATGCAGAGTAGTCAACACAGGGAGAACCCGAACCTCATCAGCCGTGCTCTTCCCGAGGGAGGGATGAGGCACTGACCATCAGTTCTCTCCCTCAGCCTTCCTCTGCAAGCAATCCAGATGAGCTGCTTCGGAGGCCAAGCCAGGCCATGAGAACCCAGGTCCTCAGGGGAAACTCACACCCTGGCTGGTGCTTGACATCTCCGGGCCAAGCGACCCAAAAGAAAGGCCTCCCATCACTGTCTGTCTACCCTGGCCACCGGCAGAACCGCCTTCCCCACCAAGAACATGGCTATCAGGAGGAGCCATGGACGCAGGGCTTGCTGGGGTGCTCGGGATCCCGTTTGCTGTCCCCAGCTGAGGGGTACGCAGGCCGGCCCTGCGCAATGCTTGGCTCTGCTGCCTTCCCGCAGTGGCTTCCTCGAATTTCTGGTCCAGAGGTGCTCTCGGCCCAGCTTTGGGTATTACAGCATAAAAGGGCATCGTGGCTTGGGGCTGAGGGCAACAAAGGACAAGAGTCACAAAGAACCCTGTGAGATGCCAGGAGTCAGCGATGTGGCCCTAAGAGGTTGGGTGGGGTCTTTTCACAAGATGCTATTGAGACTTCAGGTCCCAACTTGGGCACCTTGCCTTCCTTGGTGCCCTTTAGGCTGCCTGGCCAAGGCTGGCAAATATAAAGCTGTTCTCTCTCTCTCTCTCTCTCTCTCTCTCTCTCTCTCTCTCTCTCTCTCTCTCTCTCTCTCTCTCTCTCTCTCTTTCTCACCCCCCACCCCGCGCGCAAATCTCCTACCTCAGCCTTACAAGTGCTGGGATTACAGTAGGTACTGCCAGCTCCAGCTAATTCATTGCTTCCTCTTGACCCCCTCCCTCAAGCCGCTTCTGCAGGAAAGGGGATTCCGGTGAGAAGGATATAGGTTGGGACACAATACCAATCTCCTGGATCAGAGTACCAAGTGCTTTCAAGATAGATCTCAAAGGCAAGGAGAAGGGTTACACTGAGGGGTCTGCTTTAAACAGGGCCCTGGCGTGCCAGTGGGGACAATAAAAACGCCCAGTCCTCACTCAGTAGACGCAATAATAATCTTCAGTGTTTCTGTTTGTGTGCCTGTTTCTGGTGGTACTGGGGACCGAATCAGGTCCACTGCACAGGCCAGACAAGCTCCTTCCCAGCACCACGCCCGGGCCTCTAGATAACAAAGTTCCTCTTTGAGATAAGGTCTAGATAAGTTACCCAGGCTGGCATCAACCCTGATCTCCCGCCTTTGCCTCCCACATAGGTGAGGATTAAAGGTATGCACCACGACACCCGGCATTTACACTATTTAAAACCCAAGCTTGTCAAACCACTGCTTAGAAATCCGTGGGAAGAAGCCCCTCCTGTGAAAGAGGACTCATTTTATACACACACACACACACACACACACACACACACACACACACACACACACACACACACACACACATGGGCTCACAATTCAGGAAGACAACTGAATTTCAATTTGAAAATGTTCCAGGAATTTCTCCTTTTTCTTCAGTGCTTTATAGTGCAATTGTGTTTTAAGAGTTGTGTTAAAAAGGGCCTTTTGCAAAAGGGATTCGAGCTTACCAACGGTCTGAGGCTAAGGCAACAAAACTGGACCACAAAATCAAACTGAGCTGAGAGACAGGCAGGTTAAAGATAAGCATGCAGATAAGCGCTATTTGTTACATCAAGGCAAAGACACAAACACTGATCCAGGACGGGGACTTCATTACAGGACCAGAAACATGGACAGAGATCCGCATACACACTCAACGCCTGCACGCACCTTTGTACTCTTCAACATACACATGTACACTCACCACACACGCACATATACACCTATGCACACAATTACACACATATACCTCCGTCACACACACTTACACGGAGTCCTTGCTTTTCTCCGTGGTACAGTGGTACTGTGCCACCCCGACAATAAATCTTAACCAATGGTAAACCAATGTTCATTCTGTAACCTTTAAGATTGCCTGTCAAAAGCCGGGAGCCTGTGGCGCAAGCTTGTAATCCTAGTTACTCAGGAAGCTGAGATCTGAGCATCTCGGTTTAAAGCCAGTCCAGGCAGGAAAGTCCATGGGACTCATCTCCAATGAATAACCAGAAAATCAGAAGTGGCGCTGTGGCTCAAAGTGGTAAAACCCTAGCTTTGAGCTGCATCGCTCAGGGACAGCACCCAGGCCCAGAGTTCAAGCCCGATGACCGACAAAATGAAATAAAATACAAAATAAAGAGATTGTCAAGACATTAAAACTCTTCCATACCAATTATAAATGTAAAGGAAGTTAAATGTTAATAAAAAAAACCAATATTATCTAAGCTACTGTAACTTGACTTCGTTTTCTAAGTTTCCCTTTCTTAAAAATCCTAACAAGGATAGCCTGAATTCATCCTAGTAAAACTTAGACATGGGCTAATAAACATGAGTTCCTTTTATGTAAAGTTCTTCATGGAGTCACTTCCTGTGGGACATCTTTCCTTTTTCTTTTCCCTGCAAATGTTCTTCTCATTTTGCTAGTGTTCACCTTTACTAAGTCCCCCTAGCTGCAGGGTTAGCTTGCTGAATGGCGAGTGTGTCAGACAGCTATGTCTTCTCTCTATACATAGATATCACATTCTAATTCTACTTTCAGTTGTATCATTTTATTCCATTGCTGTACTTCCATATCTTTTCTCCTATGTGCTATGAATTGAACCCAAGACTGCCACACGCTACCACCTAGCCTCTTCCTTAGCCCCTTGCTTTTTCATTCTGTTGGTCAGTTTCCTCTTCTTATTTTCTCAGTTGTGTAAAATATCACATAAGTTTGTCCCACGACATAAGCAGGCAACTCAAAGACATGTTTTTCTATCTGTGCAAGAAAGGAATAGCACATGCATCATGTCCCATGAAAGCACACCACCACAGTGGACTGTTATGACTTGTCCTTAGGCAGAATACAAAATATGAAAGTACCTTTGCACAAGTTGAGATCTAGTAGCAAGGTTTGTATATTATACAATTATTCAGTGAACATACTGAATAATTGGGGCAACTAAAAATTTTAAACTGCTTTGTTGGAATGCTGGTATTATTTAATTGGCATTATTGAGCTATGGTTATTGGAATGCATGTCTATTGGAACTATGCAAAACAAGGATTGCCAGCAAATATACACAAACTTTCTCTCTCTATATATATATAAAATATATACATATATATGTATATACTCAAATACATGTGTGTATAAATGTCTGTATATAATACATGTAGGGATACACATATATAAAAGAAAATTGAAATGAAATCCATCAATTTTAAGGAATCTATTCCTGTGCCACTATAATGATAGATGAATAATAATACCTTGATGGGCTAGAAATAAAAGAGTTAGGTATTTCTTAAGGTTTCATTCCAAGACTTCTTTACCAATTTACCCCCAGGGGCTTTTGATACCTACATAGGTGCTATACAATGAGATGACAGTCCTCAACTCCACACAACTCCCACAGATAGCAAGCTGGATTTGCAAAGGATTCCATTTCCTACATTTCTACATAGAGACTCCAGCTCTTCTCCACCACTGTTGCCTCTCAATCCATACCTAGGAAGCCCAGGTGTTGCCAACGCTGCTGCAGACCTGGCTGTGACTGAGGTACCTGGAAATTTCTACTCAGCCTGAAAACGTAAGTCCAAAGTCACTTCCTCAGGGGAGCTTGGGCAAGATGAAGACTTCTATGGAGGAACAGTCTCTTTATATCCTCTACTTTTGCTTCATTCTGTGTAATGGCATATATTTATTAAATTGTGCTTGTTACTGGATCAGGATGTATAGCGAATGTTTTACAAATAATAACAGATTTAATGTTCATGCCATTAACAATCACAAACACTACTTCATAATTGGATACTGTCTTAGCCCTGTAGTTGGCTGTAACAAAATAGCAGACTAAGTTGGGGTAATTTATAAAGAATTAGCATTTATTTCCTCACAGATCGGTCAGTGGAGAGGTCTAAAAATTAATGCATTGGCCAGTTTTTGTGTCTGAGGAAGGCCCAGAATCTGCTTCCAAAATGGTGTCTTGAAAGCTATGTCCTCAAGGTGAAAGGCACAAAAGTGAAAAAAAAAAAAAAAGGCCCCAAGGTTCGTTCCCTGCAACCCTTCTCTAGAGCACGAACACATTCATGAAGGCAGCCCTCTCAAGCCCAACCAACTCAAAAGACTCCACATGCCTTAATCCTGTTTATTCAATTTATGGTGCTGTATTAACAAACCTAAAAGGACTTTTTCTGCATTGCTCAAGTTAAAGCGTGAGTAGTATGGGGCAGAATACAAACTTTCAAGCTATAGCATAGCCCAGGCCATAGCCAAATATTTACCATGCACAACATGTTCAACAAGCATTTGTCTCATTTGTATTCCTGTCGATCGTGGTCTATAGATAAAGGTCTTACTGTGTAGCTTAGTCTCTGTCTCACCTTCTCCAGTGCTGGGATTACAGACACATTCTACCCTGTGTGGAAATCCTTTTGTGTCTTAACACAACTTTTCACTCTAGAAAATAATTTTTGTTGGTTATTATACATACATAAGTTGAATAGTAAGTTGATCACTATAACTTAAGTCTTGTTTCTGCCAGCAAAAGAAGCAGCAAGAATATATTACAACAATAGATTTTCTCCAGTGTTGTTTCCTGAACTTAACTTTGACTTCTCCAGCTATAAAAAAATTGCATGTTTTTTCAATATCTGTACATATATTTTAAATTGAATATGCCACTACAAAACATGCCTTTATGGCAAAAAAATTATTTTGAATTGATTAATAAAAATGTAAACATAGGAGTTTTATAAGGGAAATCACATGAGGAAAACCTCCATTTCAAAGGATGCCTTGCTCTCTGTGTCTGGGATGAAAGGATAACATTAAATCACTAGAGCGATAGAGAAGCCACTGACTTAAATTGATATAACAAGCATTATTGCCTTGTTTCACCCCTCCCTACTACTGGGATCTTCAACAACTGTCTCTCCTTGAAGAGCCTTATCTAGATAAACATTCAAGCTAAAGCAAATAAAAAAACCTAAGAGAAAATCATGAAAGAAACCAAGACAGGAGAAGGAAAACAAAAAACAAAAAAAAAGAGGAGCAAAGATAATGACAATCTTTTCTCACTTAAACAAGAAGACAGTGGATTGAAATATTTCAAAGGGTTTTCAGGCTACTCTTAGCAAACTTGCTTGTTTTATTTTCATGCATGTACATAAAGCTAAGGCTGGCCTGGGGTGGGGGGGGTGACAAGTGAAGGAGGAAGTGACTGTAAGCGAGGGACATTGTATACATAATTGGGCATGTTAAAATGAAGCCCCTGCACAACCAAGCGATGCTAAAAAATTATGAAGTATATAAAAAGAAAAATGTAGAACTCTACATTCACTCATTTTGTTGGAAGAGGTATGAAAGTTGCAAAAGGTATAAAGAAAAGGGAATTAATCACTAGCCAATCTCTCCTAAGAAAAATGTTAAAATAATTTCTTCCTTGACAAAGAAAAAAATGTATAGGTTAGAAACAATCTCCCGCATCTATGTTTCTACATGAAGAGTACTGAAGAAGATCAATAAAATAAGTATATTTTCACACTTATAGGAAGATTCACCAAAACAGACCATACACTAAACCATAAAATACACCTGAATAAAATGTAAACATCACCAGATACCAGTGACTTACACCTTTAACCATAGCAAGTCAGGAGGCTGAGACCCGAGATCAAAGCCATCCTGGACAGAAAAGTCTGTGAGACTCATATCTCCAATAAACTACAAAAAAAAGCTAGAAGTAGAACAGTGGTTCAAGTGGTAGAGTGCTAGCACTGAGCAAAAATGTCCAGGGAAAATGCCTGTGCCCTGAGTTAAAGGCTGCCACTGGTACAAAAAATAATACTAAAAGTCATACAAAGTATGATCTCAAACTTCTACAGAATTAACTAGAAATTAAAAATAGAAGGAAAGCTGGAAGATCCATGCATATTTGAGAATTAAACAATACACTTCCGAATAACACATGCCTCAAGGAATAAGTCCCAGGAGAAATTACAAATATTTTGAACTAAGTAAAAATAGAACTTCAACTTATCAAAAATTTGGGGGGACCAAGTATAGTTGCAGACACTGGCCATTCTAGCTAATTCGGATGCAGAAAGGGAGGACCGAGTACAGCTCCAGGAAAAAAAAAAGAAAAAAAAAGTTAGACTTTATCTTAAAAATCAAGATAGGCATAGTGATACATGCTTTTAACACCAGCTATGAAGAAGTCAGAGGTAATAAAATCCTTATTGATGACTGGCTCTAGGCAAAAGTGTGATGTTTTATCTGATAGAATAACCTGACTAAAAGCATCTGGTATAACTTGCGTGGTAGAGGGCTTTCCTTGCTAGTACAAAGCCCTCAGTTCAAACCTCAGCACCATACATGAAAAAGAACAACAAGAATAACAATTGGAGGTTACAGTGAAAGCACTTAGAAAAACAGTGATCAATGCATACATAAAAGAAGTACTTCTATATACAATAATATCAAACTCTATTCAAAGAAATTAGAAAATAATGCACAATTTCAACATGAAGCAAGTAGAAGAAAACAAGTAACTTATAGCAGAAATAAGTGAAACTTAAATAGAATAACTAGAAAAAAATCAATAAAATTGAAAGTTGTATTGAACATAATGCATACAATAAGGCTCTGTTCTGGTAGAAATAATGAGACGGAGTGTAAAAGGAGGAAAAGAAGAAAGAAAGGAAACCAAGAAGGAAGCTAGAAAGGAAGCCAGAAAGGAAGGAAAGAAGACATAGACAGGCAGGCAAGGATACAGAGAAAGAATAAAGCAAAGAAAACAAAAGAAACTGGAAAAAGAGACAAGTGATCACAACTGTCAACATTAAAGAAATAATACAGGAATTGTTATTTCCATAGATTTTATAAGGTGCACGATACAAACCAATTCCCTAAAGGACAAAACACATAAAAGGAGAAATAGAACTAGGCCCATATCCATTAAGTAAACCCAATCAATAATTAATAAATAAAGCACCTGGAAGAAATGGTAGCAATTCTCCACAATACCTTCAAGAATATTCCCAACTCATTCCATAAGGCCAGCATTATTCTAATGCTGATAAAGATGTCAGAAAAAGTAAAGTGACAGACTAGTAGGTTTTCCTAAACATAGATGCACAGAATTTCAGCAAAATACTAGCAAACCAAATCCAACCATGTTTTAATATAGTTATACATTACAGCCAAGTGGAACTTCTTCTAAAGATGCAATTCTGGTTCAGTATTTGAAAATCAATTAATAGAATCCATTATGTCAACAAACCAAAGAAGAAAAATAAATGATAATATCAATTAATAAAGAAAAAGTGCCTAACAAATCGAATGTCCATCATCATTTAATTGGGCACAGTGGTTCATGCCTCTAATCCTAGCTAACTGAGAGTCTGTGATAGGCAGGATTGTGGTTTGAAGCTAGTCCAAGACAAAAAGTGTGAAGCCTCTTCACAACAGCTGGGCAAGTTGGTGCATGGCTGTCATCCCAGCTCCTCAGGAGGCTGAGATCAGGAGATTCAGGGTTCTAGTCCAACCTAGGCAAAATAGTTCATGGGACTCCATCTCAGTGAAAGCAGCTGGGTACAGTGGCACACACCGGTCATCTCAGCTATTGGAGGAAGTGTAAAAGAGGGCTGTAGGCCAAGCATAGACCTGGATGACATTTAAAAAGTGATCTCAAAACTAACCCATGCATAAAAGAGCTAGAAGCAGGGCTCAGTGATAGAGCATCTGCCTAGCAAGGGTAAGGCCCGGAGCCCGTACCTCCTCTCACTCTCCCACCCGCCCCCCAAAACCCCATACATGAATGAACTGTATAATGTTGAGAGTTTGGATGTTTTCTCACAAAGATAGAGAAAAAATGTGTCTGCCTCATCGTTCCCTTATAGCATTGTACTGGGAAACTCAGATAGTGTTAAAATTAAATTTATACAGATTAGAAGGAATAAAGAATAAAAGAGAAATAAAATTGTCTTTGCCCAGGTGTAATTATTTGTCTTTTACCTGGACATGATCAATTAAACAGCAGTCTAAACATTCACCCAATGATAATAAAAGAGGATATTCTTGGGAGAGGATCACAAAGGCTCAATAGCTAAATGTATAAGATCATAAAAAATGATGCTTATCAAAATGAACTCCAAGAAATCTAAGAGGTTTTTTTTTAATTATACTTTTTGTGGTCCTCCTCCTCCTCTTGCTCCTCCTCCTCCTTCTCCTCTTCTTATCCTTCTCCTTCTTCTCTTTCTCCTCCTTCTTCTTTCCTTCTTTCTTTTTTTCTTTGGTTTATTCCCTTCTGTCACTGTTTTTGAATTCTGTACCCTGCATCTTGTATAAAGGTTTATCTGATTTGGGGAGAGGAAGGGAAAGCATAGAAAAGGTGGAACAACAGGTGAACCAATTCAGCAGTGAAACTCATTAGACACTATGTTGGAAATTAACTATACAACTTTCGGGAGAGGAAAGACAAGAGGGGAAAACAGGGAGAGAATAAGGGAGATGGTGACACTGTTCAAAAGGAAATGTACTCATTACTTGACTCATGTAACTGTAACCCTTCTGTACATAATGTTTACAATAAACTTTAAAAATAAATAAATAAAGCCAGCTCAGGTAGGAAAAAAAATTGTCTTTGCTTGTAAATGACGGAACTCTGTACAAATCCTAGAGAACTAAACAAACAAACAAAAAAAATGCCTGGACAAATAATTATAGCAAGTTACAGGATACAAGATAAATACACAAAAGTCAATTGCTTTCCTATAAACCATCAAATGAAAATGGGAGTTTAAATTAAAAAGCTCAATATCATTTATAATAATAACAAAATATGGACTGCTTGGTATGAGGTTAACAAAATATGTATCGAAACTCAATTCAGTGAGTTAAAAATCTCTGATAAAAAGATATTGAAGATTTAAATAAAGGATGGGTTAGCCCCCTCAATTTGAGGAAGTCAACATTATCAAGCTGTCAGTCTGTCCAACTTGATCTATAGTCAGCACAATGCCTACCCAAATTTCACGAAGATGCTCCAGAGTTATCAACAAAGATACTAATGAATATAAAAATCCGAAATGTCTTACACAGCAGTACATAGAAATTGTTTTAGCTAAAACATACTGTCACTTGAGCCTACAGAATAACTAAAAGCAAGATAAAAACCTTCATACCCTCACCTCCATTTTTCTTCAATTCATCATGTACATTTATGTGTATAAGGCATCTTGTTCAGTGTGCTCCTTTCCATATTCTCCCTCACCCTCCTATCTCTTTCATCTCCACTAAACTTCTCATTTCCTAGCTTCAGTTTTCATGCATGTATATAAAATGACTGTATTTCTCCACCATTCCTCTCTCCATTTGTCCACCCTTCTCCCTTTAGCTCCATGCACTCAGATAAGAGCTGTTTCAACCTTCTAACATCTATTTTATTAAACTGTAAATTGTTCAAAGGTTTTACCCTATAGAAACCTATTCTTGCACATACCATACTTGTCAGTTTGAATATACATATATACATGTTCTTGAATAATAAAATCCCATTTTATGTACATATGTGTATGTGTATCTATATGTATATATGTTCACACACACACATATATATACACACATATGGCTGAGGAAATACTACTCTGGCTGTTTTGGAATGTTGTCAGTATTAACTGTTAACTTTGTTCCCTTTGCTAAGAATGTGTGATGTGGCTTTTTTATTTCCTAAATTTATCTCTCATTTTCAACTTAATAGTAAGTACTTGTGCAAACTTTATAGAAAGCACTCTTAGTTTTTTTTAAAAAATCAATAAAAAGCAGATCCATGAAATAAGCTTTCAGAATGCCTTCATTTTTGACCAACATAAAGATACCAGGTGTATAGTGGGCTAGAAGAGGATGAAAGAAACATATCATTACATACATAGTTTAAGTTATAAAGACGATAAGATTATGCTTATACATACTTTAAGTTATAAAAAACTATAAACGTAGTCTCTCGTCCTAAAGTTGAGTTAGCTCTGGAGGTCCAAAGGCTCGCTTCTTCTGATGAGGATGAAGGTTCAGAGGTATAAACGATACTCAAATCAAGAGGAACCTCCAAGGAGCTTTGATTGTTGTTGTTTTTTAATTTCAACTTCTAGTCATTCCCTGAGTCACATAAAAAAATAATTTTAAGATGCCTCGTGTACATAAATTGCTTTGTTAAATGACAACAAAATTAACACCTAAAAATTAAGAAAAGTGAGACCCTGGGGCTGCTGAAGGGTGAGGCGGTGGGCTCTGGTGGGGAGGATGTATCTACCACCCTGCACCCAAATCCACTCCAAATGGATCAAAGACCTGGAAATAAAATCAGACACCCTGAAAACTCTGCAAGAAGAAATAGGAGAAACTCTAGGACTCCTTGGTACTGGAAGAAACTTCCTCAATAAAGGCCCAGAAATCCAACAAATCAAAGAAAGGCTGGACAAGTGGGACTGTATCAAACTGCAGAGCTTCTGCAGGCAAAAGAGATAGCTTCCAAGATAAATAGAAAGCCCACAGATTGGGAAAAGATCTTCACCAGCCATACAAAAGACAAAGGCCTGATAGCTAAATATACATAGAACTCAAAAAGTTAAATTCCTCTAAAACAAACAGTCAAAGAACCAACAGCCCTCTCAACAAATGGGCTAAAGACCTAAAAAGAGACTTCTCTGAAGAGGAAATGAGAATGGCCAAGAGTCACATGAAAAAGTGCTCTACATCACTGGCCATAAAAGAAATGCAAATCAAAACAACATTGAGATTCCACCTCACCCCAGTAAGAATGTCCATTATCAGGAAATCCAATAATAATAAATGCTGGAGGGGATGTGGCCAAAAGGGAAACCTACTACATTGTTGGTGGGAATGTAAACTTGTTCAATCCCTCTGGAAAACAGTGTGGAGATTCCTAAGGAAACTAAACATAGAGCTCCCCTATGACTCAGCAGCATCTACCCAAAAGATTACAAACAAGAACACACTATAGCCACCAGCACTACTATGTTCATCACAGCACAATTTGTCATTGCCAAACATGGAACCAACCTAGATGCCTCTCAGTAGACGAGTGGATTAAGAAAATGTGGTACATATACACAATGGAATTCTATGCCTCCATCAGAAGGAATGACACTGCCCCATTCGTAAGGAAATGGAAGCACTTGGAAAAAAATCATACAAAGTGAAGTGACCCAGACCCAAAGAAACATAATCCCTATGGTGTCCTTCACAGGGAATAGCTAGTACAGGAATAGGCTAGTCATGGTAGAAGACCAAAATACCCCAATAACTACACCCATATGACCACATAAGAAGACGCCAAGTGAAATGAACTCCATGTTATGGAAACAAGAGTTGTGCCACTGCTGTGATTGTTCCCAGCATGCCATGTGAACTCGTATTACTTTTTTTCTCTTTTTCCTTGTTTGTTTGACTGAGTGGTTTGTCTAGTTTTGTTTCTCTTGTAGTCCCTTCCTGTGGCTGTACCCTCGCTACCACTGTGCTACATCCAAGTACCCTGGATATTGTCTGATACAGGTAGTAGAACTGGGGAAGGGAGAGGGAATACAAGGATCCAGAGACAAAGAACAAAAAGACAAACCATTCAAAAAGCAACACTTAGAAACCATTTGGTGTAAACCAACTGCACAACTCTTGGTGGGGAGGGGGGAAGGGGGAGGGGAAGGGGGGAAATGAGGGAGGAGGTAACAAGTAGAACAAGAAATGTACTCACTGCCTTTCATATGAATCTGTAACCCCTCTGTATCACACTTTGACAATAAAAAAATGGAAAAAATGTTAAGAAAAGTGTTGCCAGGCACTGGTGTCTCACGCCATCAGGAGGCTGAGATTCAATGCCAGCCCAGGCCGAAAAGTCCCCTAGAGACTCTTATCTCCAGTTGACCACTCAAAAATCAGAAGTATCAAAAGAGCTCAGGGACAGTGTCCATGACCTGAGGAAAGAGGGAAGAAAAAAATGAAGAAAAACTAAAGATCAATGAGAAAAGGAGTGAGGTATGAGGTAGGAAGGATGGGTGAAAATGATAAAAAGGATAACATTGATCAAAAGGCACTGTATTCATAAACTGCTGTTAAATGGCAACTCCTTTCTTTGTACAACTACTAAACAAAAATAAAAATACTCTTAAAGGAATTTTTAATGAAAAATAATTGAAAAAAATTTTAAGAAAACAGTGAACATTGTGTTTGAGTAGTGACACATCTTTTGTTTGATTTGTTTGGACTAACAGATTTTTGCCGTGCAAACAATTTAAACTTCTACATGGATAAATGTAGCATGCTAAAAATTAGTTTATTAATTTCCTAAACCATTTATAATAAAGGCACACATTTTCTTTTTTCTTTTCTTTTTTTTTTTTTTTTTTTTTTTGCCAGTCCTGGGCCTTGGACTCAGGGCCTGAGCACTGTCCCTGGCTTCTTTTTGCTCAAGGCTAGCACTCTGCCACTTGAGCCACAGCGCCACTTCTAGCCATTTTCTATATATGTGGTGCTAGGGAATCGAACCCAGGGCTTCATGTATACAGCTTCATGTATACAAGGCAAGCGCTCTTGCCACTAGGCCATATCCCCAGCCCCCATATTTTCTTTATAAACTTAAAACACTTCTTGCTAGCATCTCCTGGAAACATTTAACTTGACCACATTAAATCTTACATAGGGGTAAATTTTCTTTCAATAAATTTACTCAGAGAGAAATGCAACTAAAAATAACACTGAGATTCCACCTTACACCATTATCAAGAAACGAATAACCATAGATGCTGGCAGGATGTGGCCAAAAGGGAACAGTACTACACTGTTGGTAGGGGTGGAAACTTGTTCAACCACTCTGGAAAGCACTATGAAGGTTCTCAAAACACTAAACAGAGCTTCCCTATGACCCAGCAACCCCACTCCTGGACATTTACCCAAATGACCACAAACAAGGCCATACTAAAGCTACCACCACAAACATGTTCATTGCAGCATTATTTACCACAGCTAAGATATGGAATCAACCCAGATGCCCCTCAGTAGATGAATGGATCAAGAACATGTGATTTTTATACACAATGGAGTTCTATGCTTCTATCAGAAAGAATGGCATTGCCTCATTTGTAAGGAAATGGAAAGACTTGGAAAAAAATTGTATTAAGCGAAGTAAGCCAGACCCAAAGAAAAGTAGATTGCATGATATCCCTCATTTGTAGGAACTAGAATATGTCAATGATATTCTTACCAGGGGATCGCAATACCCAACTGCTCTGAACATAGGACCATATGCAATGAAGTGTATCAACATGAACTCCAATATATGGAAACAATAGGTACTTATGTCCTGTATGTAGGTTTTTTGTTTTGTTTTGTTTTGTTTTTCATTTTTCTTAGCTTCCTATATCTTATGTCTTGTATATAAGATCATTTGATATGTGGAAGGGAAAAGGAATCACAGAAACAGCAGGAAAAAGGATGAACCAGTGCAACATTAATACTCATTTGAGACTATGTGGGATATGAACTTTACAACCTGGAGGAGAGGAAAATAGGGAGGGGTAAGTGGGAGATCATGAAGGATGGGGTAACAATGATTAAAAACAAATGTACTCATTACCTTACCTATATTACTGTAACCCCCCCCCCTGCCCCCCGGCTCATCACCTTCTCAATAAAAAGAAAAAAATTAAAATAAATAAATTTACTCAGAGAAAAAAAATTGCCAAAGGTGAGCCTTCATGAATATTGAGTATTAGCCTGAACAATTCAATTAACCAACTCATTACTGTAAACTGACTTTTCCTTTCTTCCTTCCTTTTTGTGTCATTTTTAAAAGGTTCACCATATTCCTCACAGCAGAATTTTCCCCAGATCCTACTCTACACCACACTCACAGAGACCCTCAGGCCTCTTGATATGCTTCAATGAAGTGAGGTAGGCTGCTTTCTAAACTGCGGCTCCGAAGTAATTATTTAAGCAAAGGAAATTGCAACTAAAAAGATTTTTAATTTTATTTTTTGTGAGATTAATATCCTCTCAATATTAATATCCTATCTTGTCACTAATATCTGACCATAAAAGCAGGCTTCCATGTGTTTGGGTTGGGTTTTCACTCACATATATATTCCCTAGATCTATGAATTTTCTTATTCATAGTTCACTGTAGTAAAAAGAAAAATTCCATCCACAATAACATATCTCCACTTGAAGGAGTTTTCACCTTCCTAAAGTGAGCCACAGAAATTTTTTGAAAGTCAAGAAATAACCAGTTTTAAACACATTTGCTAGAGTTCTGTAGTATGATGATAATACCATGACAAAAACTAACTGTAGGGGCTGGGGATATGGCCTAGTGGCAAGAGTGCCTGCCTCATATACATGAGGCCCTGGGTTCGATTCCCCAGCACCACATATACAGAAAATGGCCAGAAGTGGCGCTGTGGCTCAAGTGGCAGAGTGCTAGCCTTGAGCAAAAAGAAGCCAGGGACAGTGCTCAGGCCCTGAGTCCAAGCCCCAGGACTGGCCAAAAAAAACAAAAAACAAAAACAAACAACAAAACAAAAACTAACTGCATGCGTGTGTTAGGACTCACTGATCATATAAATAATTGTTAAATATAAATACATATGCTTTTGTAGATTTGTTGGAGAGATTCGTTAATTGCTTAATGAAAGATAACTTTCAGGTACTAATTCCTTCATTTAGTTCAACAGATTAAATTTTATAGACGATGTTAGCACGCATGCAACGAAGTGACAAGGACAACGAAAAAGCTTTAATGTTAATGGATAAAATATAACATTTAGGCTATTTTTAAATGAAAGAGTATCATTTTCATTTTATATGATTCCTCTCGGTCTCTACTTAGACAAAAATGTCCTTTGCAATATTCACACCAATATTGCAATATCAAGATTGTTTCTACATTTTTCTGAGCTGTAAGTAAATTAGAAAACTTTAAGTCTATGAAACCTTCTAGATCAGCTATGATTTGCATTTTTGAACTTGCAGAACCAGAAAGCATGTGGCCATGGAAACCAAAGCAAATCACTTTTTTTTTCTTTTGCTATAGTTTTATTACTTTCAAGGAGATTCTAGAAGTGAAGTTTGCATAAAAACTGCTTTGCCATCATTGAGTTCATCTTGATAATTTATGTGTGTGTGAGACAGAGACAAAGGGAGAGAAAGAAAATTACCACTGATACCAGAAGACCTGTCTGTGTCTTCATTCATTTCCCCCAGTCCCTTCAGGCTGCAGCTCAATCTGGAATAAGCTTTCTTCGTCCCCCAGTAGGGTGCAGAGAGCCCTCTAGCTTCCAAGCCTGCTTCCTACTGAGGTACATATTGGCCAGCTCACAGCTGCTCAGAACAACTATTTGCATCTACAATGGGGTCATCCCACCACGTTCTTTTCAGATCAATATGATTGGTACAAACAATAGTTTGATTTTGATTGCTCTATCGTACGCTTGGGTAGAGTCTCTGAATGCTTGTGAATTGCTCAGAAACAATGGGCTGGTTCTTCATCCAAAGCGGCCCTTTGCAAACAGCTGCCTCTACCACACTCACCCTGACAACGTCCAGAAAAACAGATGGTTTCAGCATTCATGGCCAGTGCACTGAAAGCCCCTGAGTCAACCATTCAACGCATGGTTTTTAATCTATTTGATATTAAAGGGTATTTCGCTTCCTTAAAAATCCTACATATATTCACTTTTTTTTTTGTTCAGCCAAACTTGAAATTAAAAGACTAACAATAGAGTGACAATAAAATTCCTTTCCTAAGTCAGTCTAGTCAGGTCTTTTGTTAAATCTGCAATGTAGTCTCTTCTGGGGGATATGTTTAGCAAGTCTATAGCACACACACACACACACACACACACACACACACAAACACACACACACACACACACACACAACAAAAAAAAAAACAAAAAACAACCCCAAAACATAAGCATTAATGTAGCACAGGGTCCTGGGCACCATCTCCTCAGTTTCTCTTGTATATTTAAGGATAGATCTTTAGGTTTACCTTAAAAGGAATAATTTTCCTCCTAGCTTTGTTTTGCCATAAAAACAAACAAGAATAACAACAAAAACAAAATTAGCCCAGAGAATTACATTGGGAATAACACAAGAAGCACTGGCAGTCCTGGGTGCAAACCCCACTCATTTCTAGAACATAAAAAAATACATATTTTGCATCCAGATGGTTTAAATGGCTGTGAAAACTCAAGTGCTGATCCTAAATATATTTGTATTTTGGTGGTTTAAAAGAAACAATAACTTACATATTATATCTGAACTATCATCCCATTATTTCCACAGTAGTCAGCATTAAGAGAAGAAAATTTTATCTGTCACCTTGGTCTAATATTTTTGTTTCAGAATAATTCATTAGAAATAGGAATGTAAAATTACAATTTCTATTATTAATTCTTTCATTACTATTACTTACAAAATATGATTTTTAAAAGGACGAGAAAAGAACCCAATTTTAAATATTTTGCTTATATAACTGAGAACACAAAAGAGATTCTTACATACTCTTTATCATAACTGTCTTCTGTCTTTAACCACAATAAATTATGAATATGAAACAAGTTCATATTAAACATTCTATTGCTGATGTCCTTATAAATTGCTTTGATAAGTCAGTCTAAACTATACTAACACATGAATTATATAAACTATACATCATTATGCATATATTTACATAAGTCATTTATGTAGCTACAAACACAATATATAATGAACATCATACTATATACCACATATAGGCTATAAACATACCATATTATTAATAAATATATTTATTCTAACATGTCTGACTTGTAAATAAAAATACTGATTTTTATCTATTTCATTGAGTTATTAGTTCAAATAAACTAGTGCTTACGAAAGCACTCAAGGGCCTGCCTCGGTGTCATTGCTCTCAACACCACTGTTGGCATTGGGCATTGTTATCACCAAGGACACAGAGCAGGAGAAAGTGTGAAGTCACCAGACAGGTCAAGCTGAACACTTGTGAGGGATGGAGCGGGGGTCAAGGCCAGGCTGGGAAGCCCTGCAGAAGGAAGCAGCGCTTCACAACTTCAGGATCCAGCTTCCCCTACTCCCCAATGCTCCTCTTCCGAGACCACAAGATGATTCTCAGGCCTGCCAAGCATGGGCAGTGTATAGATGCAGCTCACCTCTTCTTCCTCAGCTCCTTGGTGCTACCAGTAAAACCTAAGCTTCCTGGACTCAAGGTTTATCCCCTCCAGTCATCTTTGCTCAAGCATCTGCCCACAGGCTGTGACAAAGGTGGGCAGTGGAGCAGGAGGTGGGGCTTTACGCAGGTGCACACAGATGATCACACATGCCCCACCTTCACAGAGAAATACACTCGGCCATTTTGTCTAGGGTCATGCGTCACAGATTGCCCTATAGCTCTCCTTCCTTTTCTTCCTCCCCATCTCTTTCCTCAAATCCTTCTGCACACTCCAGTTGATTTTCTATGAATTCCGTGTTCAGAACCCAGCCAACACTTCTCAGATCCTTTGGTACCAGCTGTGGCAGAAGAATCTAAATCTGTTGAGCACCATTTCTCCATTCATTTACTAGTTCTGCTAGCGATCGTGGGAATCCGGTGAAAAATCTATTGAACCATTCTGCACCTTGAGATGCCTCTCATCCACTTTACTATCGTTTTACTTCTCTCTCTAGTGGCATAGATTTACCTTCCTCTATCACCCAGTAAAAGGTGAGCTTTCCTCATATTCCTGTTCTTAGCCGATGAAATATCATTGTCCATTCCTAAATCATACTGAAATTCAAATTGTAGATGTGCCTGTGATTTCAACTATTTATGAACTTCATTCCTTCAAGGAATATTGTTGAGTCCTTCTCTGTGCCCGGCCACAGTGGTAGGCTTATACATTTCGAGAATACACTATTCATTGTCGGAATAAACTGTAGTTTGTACAGCTTTCTGTAGAGTCTGGGAGGACAGACAAATGCAATACTGAATGACAAAGATGAAGACAGAGAGAATATGAACCCAACTCAAAGGATTTACATATTACATGTATTACAAACTTGTACTTTAGAAGGACCTGGTGACAGTGACGAAAACACAAGGGGAGCCAGCAGAGGAATGCAGTGATAATCCACGACAAGGACAATGGTATAATAGGTTAAAAGAGAGGCAGTGGGAACAGAAAAAAAAAACAACTGATGAACTTTAGGACTGTTGATAAAGTAGCTTTTTATTTTAATTTAAATTTTATCTTGAAGGTGATGTACATATGGGTTACAGTTACATAAGTAAGGTAATGAGTACATTTCTTTTCGAACAGTATTATGCCCTCCCTCATTTTCTTCCACTCCCTCCCTTCAACTCCTCTACCCCCTAAATTGTAAAATTCATTCCCAACCTAGTGTCTAGTGAGTATCACCATGGAATTGGCTTTGAAGAGTTAACTAGTTGAGTCCTAAAGCTGGATATACAAGAAAGTTCTGGAAGCAGGACAAGATACACTGGGGCCGAGTATGTCCATGTAGCTATGTGACCACTTTCATATGATGGTATTTATGATTGCTGTATAGGAGTCCATCCCCTATCCCGGGCCAGGGGTTTCCAGTATTTTCCTTCCTTGATACTACAGATACATTGAATCAAGTTCCATCAAGATAATTCTTATTAAAAGCAAGGCATAAGGAGAGTGAAGAAATTCAAAAATCTCTAGAACAGTAACTTGAGTAGACCTCACCAGGAGGAAAGGTGGCTTCCTAAATGCTGCTTCCCTGGGATGCAGTACAATGTCTGGTCAGGAAGCAGGGGTTGGCATTTTGTACGATCAATAAAATAAATGAACACTAGAATGTCGCTAGGTTTTTAGGTGAAGACTCTGTAAGGATAATCCAGGAAAAAAAGAGAAAAAGCGAGAAGAAGGAGGGGAGAAGCAGTTTGAACATTCAACCCCAGGTCACAGCCAGCCTGAGCAAAAGTGAGCTGGAGACTCTATCTAAAATCCAAACTCAAACTTATTTTTAAGAAGAGGACTTGGGAGTATGATGCTATCAATCAATAATAAATGCTACCACATACAGCATGCACATGTACAGAAATGCAACGGCCACACATTAATCTGTAAGTGACGCTATAATTATTTCCAAAGAATTGGGCCCACATGTCGCTTTCATTGTTGTGTGAAGATAAAGCCATGTAACCCAAAGTAGTCACAAACTCACGGTCTTCCTGGTTTAGCCTTCTTCCAAGTGCTAGGACTTGAGGCGCGCACCTTGCCCAATTCTCCCAAGGCTTTCAAGTCATACAAGACAACGGTTCTTCACAAGAAAAACTTAAAAGCCATACCCAGGTGGCGGTGTATGAGAGAGCTCACTGCAATCTCCCTACAAATCCTTACCTGAGCAGTCTTAACTGCCTCAGAAAGTCAGACATCCTAATTAGTAACCTGGATCAAGTTTAGCTTTGAGTCCTGCCTACACCAGCTGGCAGCCCTCTGCCTGGATCTGAACCTCTCTAAGCTTTTAACCTCTTTTGGACATCCTTTAAGTAAGCCACAGAAACACAGGGGCACACACCATTCACTAGGTTCATTCTCTCCCTCCCTCAAGTCCGTGCCACCCAACACACAAAGAATTACCACCAGCCTGTTCTGCTATTTATTTTTGCATGTGTGTGTGTGTTCTGAAACAAAAAGGGAAGACATCACGATCTGCCTTTCCAGAGGTGCCTTGTGAGAAAAAGCCAGGCCTCGTGTGGAAGGAGAAAGCAATATCACTCGCTGCCAGCAGATGCCACCACCTCATCCATGATGTATGCCAGAAAGAAAAGAAAAAGCTTGGCTTCTCGGGTTTGAGAAGCAAACTGGTGCTCTACTTAGATCACAAATGGTAGACATCTGAACATGTGTAAAAATCATAAAAGGTTTTCTTAGAAACATACACACACACACACACACACTTTGGAATGGATTTTATAAATAAATACCTTACCTAAGTTCTGTTCAATTGTGCTAAGTGATTATATGTATGTATGTGATACATATATTTATGGAGAGATATAGATATATAAATATCTGTATCTATAGATATATACCCTACAGTTCTCCCAAGAGGTTTATATGAATTATGAGGTCCTCTCTCCGATGTATCTCCGCCACCCACTGGGTTCTAATGACTTTAAAGTATGCTAGGAATGAGGAAGGACATATGGGATATTATGTACAGCTGAGGTAGGTGGTAAAAGGTGCAGAATGAGACTCAAGGAAAGAATAGGTTCCCCCACCCCCAATTATCTCTGTGAAACTATATGCTATAGTATTTGAAATTTCAAAACCTTATGTCTTGTACTATATATGAAAGTCTTTCTGTGTGTGTGTGACAGAAACATTGACCCTATGTGAAAACATACATATAAAATTTTTCTTATGTCTTGCAAAGCATGAAGAAAGTATAATCTGACAAGTTTCTGTACTTTTGAATGTGTGTGTCTGTGTATAGGAGTGTCTGTATCTATATATCAGTACTTGGGTTTGAACTCAGGGTCTGGGCACTGTCCTTCGGCTTTACTGCTCAACACTAGTGCTCTACCACTTTAGCCTCTCCCCAGCCCTTCTTCAATTATTATCTTCCACATACGGTCTCGTGGTCCGCCATGGCTGGCTACAGGCATCAGGTCACCACTGCTGCCCGGCTCACCGGTTAAGACATAATCCCTTTCACTTTTTGTCTGGGCTGGCCTCTGATCGTGGTCCTCTGAATCTCTCCCTCTCAGATACCTGAGATTGGGGCTGGGAATATGGCCTGTGGGCTGGGAATATGGCCCTAGTGGCAAGAGCGCTTGCCTCCTACACATGAAGCTCTCGGTTCGATTCCCCAGCACCACATATATGGAAAACGGCCAGAAGGGGTGCTGTGGCTTAGGTGGCAGAGTGCTGGCCTTGAGCGGGAAGAAGCCAGGGACAGTGCTCAGGCCCTGAGTCCAAGGCCCAGGACTGGCCAAAAAAACAACATCAAATACCTGAGATTACAGGCATGCGCCGCTGTGGCTAGTCTTGAGTTGCGTTATTTCAAATGCACTAATGACATACAAACTATCTGTCCTCTTCATCGAAATCACATCATGAAGCCTACATTTTAGCATCATAACCACTCCCATGGCTTCCTCCACAAATGACCAAACATACACAGAACCCTGGATCCCTGGTCACCCCGAAAACTTCACCCTGAGGTAAAGCAACGGATCCTTTGCATGAAACAAGCCAAGACATTGAGGGTAGCTTTTGCTCAGTGATTCAAGGAATGCGTAGGTGTGACAAGAACTTAGGGAGCATCACAGTGGTTTCTATGGCCACTTACTTATTTGCCAAGAATCTTGAACTCATGACACTTCTATGGTAGTCTCTGTAAAGAAGACTGTGATTCAGATGTTAAGCTCGAGTTCGGGAAAGCTCACCCAGAAGACCACCAGAGACCACCACCAATGCAAAAGCCAAGGAGTTGTTATCGCAAGCTCCAGCCTGGGTCTCCCACGCACCGGGCAACAGCAGCCAGTGACGATGAGGGGCCCCGAGCTCAGGGTTACAGCACTTTTTATACATTTCTTTGGGGGAGGCAAGGACTAAGCATATAGCATAGTACCTTGCATCCAATCACCACACACCGCGGGAAAATCATAAGGCAACTCTGTAAAATAATTGGCGCGCTACCAAGCGGGAAAGGGTCAGAAACCAATCATTGGCTAGGTCTGAGGGCTGACGTACTTTAAACTGGTTGGGTGACACTACTAGGGTGACTGAGGGTGACTCAGGAGAACATGTGCTAAACTTCAGGGTTCCTGGTCTAGATAATGATTACCAGACCCCATGAAGGGCTATTCTGGTATTTTAGATATTTCCACATCTCATTGCTTGTGATTCTAGGAGCTGTTTACACAAGGCCCTTTCCTGGTAGTGGGGCAGAAGTGGGCCAAGGGTCACAGCACAGCCTAGGTTCTTAGCAATATGGAGTTTCCTAGGTCCTTAGCAGCAAAGTGGTTTACAGAAGCAAAATTAGCAGTTAGTAACTACAAAATGGTGGTTACAATTTTCAGTTTCTCATTCCCCCCTTCTGATAGGTAACTCGAGAACCAATCATGGTTCTCCTTGCTTATAAGTTTGATTCTGACGGGGAATTGGTAGGGACAGGTTGGTATTGTGCCTGCAAAACCATATGTTGTACAGTGTTTATCCTATCCTTAACAAAAGCTGTAAACTTATTAATAATACAGGGTCCCACAATCAGGGCAAGCATAATCACAAACAAGGGTCCAGCCACAGCTGAAAGTAAAGTGCTGAGCCAGGGGGAATAATTAAATCAAGATTTAAACTATCCTTGTTGAAGTTTTCTTTCCCTCTTCCTTTTTCCACAGTGGGCCCATGGTCTCACGACTCCAGTAAGATCAATAATAGTGGCCAGGGGAGTTACAGTAGCTCGGGCTGGAGGCCAGGGAAGATATATAAATTCTGGTGCCCACTATTCTATCATCCCCAAGCTGCCAGACCACCCATAGGTAAGGTTTATGGGTGTCTAGGCTCTCTCCCTAACTACTGAAGCGCCAACCATACATAGCAGGCCTAGCAAGGTAAAGTTAGCCAAGTGCATCTTTTGGTACACGGTGCAGCCTACGCTTAAGGAGATTGTCTCTATTGTAGCTAACCTGCCACCTGGGTAGAATGTTCTCTCTCACTGTGAACGGGTCCACTGGCTTGGCGTGAGTGAAGCGAATCCAGGTCGCAACTCTGTCTACCCTGAGTGCGATGGGAGTTGTCAGCAGCAGGATGTAAGGTCCCTCCCAACGTGGTTCCAGGTTCCCTTGGCGGTGGCCCTTTACTCAGTTGGTAGCGGGTGTGGCTTGGGAGGAGGTCCAGTCCCATAAAGGGCCTTTAGCTTGGACCAGATCTCTTGGTGGACCTGCTATAGGGCTCTGAGGGGGGATAAAAGCTCATAACAAATGCGATTGCAAGTTAGGAATTATGGGAGGGGATCCCAAACCTGATTTCAAAGGGGGTTAGTCCCATCTTATAAGGGGAGTTGCACACCCTTTTCCTAAGGCTACTCATGATGAGAAAATCCAAGCTTCACCTGAAAACAAAGAGACAAAAGAAAGCCCTCTATTGGCTCCATCCTGCCTCCATAGGGTTTGATGAATTCAGGCCAGCTTGCCCTCTTCCACCATGAATGGACGCCCCCATGACGGTCCCACCACGTGGAGGGGCTACACAGTTGTTGTTGTTTTCACAGTGACAAACCTTTATATCCAAATTTCTTATATTTAACAGGGAAGGAAAATAAATTTCAAGTTCCCAATGCCCTTTGCTCATTTGGGTAACTTGATGACAGTGCAAACATGCGGGAAAATCCTAAGACAACTCTACAAAATAATTGGCGCGCTACCAAGCGGGAAAGGGTCAGAAACCAATCATTGGCTAGGTCTGAGGGCTGACGTACTTTAAACTGGTTGGGTGACACTACTAGGGTGACTGAGGGTGACTCAGGAGAACATGTGCTAAACTTCAGGGTTCCTGGTCTAGATAATGATTACCAGATCCCAAGAGGGGCTATTCTGGTATTTTAGATATTTCCACATCTCATTGCTTGTGATTCTAGGAGCTGTTTACACAAGGCCCTTTCCTGGTAGTGGGGCAGAAGTGGGCCAAGGGTCACAGCACAGCCTAGGGTCTTAGCAATATGGAGTTTCCTAGGTCCTTAGCAGCAAAACAGTTTACAGAAGCAAAATTAGCAGTTAGTAACTACAAAATGGTGGTTACAATTTTCAGTTTCTCCCCGAAAGCTTCAGGCTGAGGCAAATTCATAAGGAAAGTGAAATGGATTCCCTTCAGGTACTTGGTGAAAGGGGAATAAGCAAAGGAGGTGACACTCGAGTCATTCTTTAGATGACAAGTCTGAGTTAGTTTTGAACATGCCAAGACTAAGCTACCTTCACAAGGGCCAGGAGCAGGTGAGCGTACTCTTCTGAGAGTAACAGGAAGCCACAGAGTAATTAGAGTGACAGGCAGGATTTGATCAGGTTACACAAAGTTCAGTAAATCATGAATAAATATGTTTAGTACTGGAATACTGATGCCAACCAAACATATTATATCCGTGCATTTGTTTTTAAGATCTGTACAAGGCCTGCACATTTGGGAATGTTTTATCATTACAGTTATATTTACCCTGACAATAGTATGAAATGCTCAGAAAGATAATCTGATAAGTTTAAATCAAGGGTTAAAGCTTTTCCCAATATGATGAGCAGGCAGGGGTCCAGGTGATCCTGAAGGACTAGTGGAAGGGAGTCCACCAAAGGTGAGCCATGGATAGGTGAGCGAGGGATGTGGGAATAGAGGCGCAGATAGATAAACAGGCCTTCTCTGTCCAGTCACCTCCCTGGTCTAGCCCATAGTAATGAAAGACCCAGCTGGGTTTGGAGTGGAGAAGCTGAGTGATGCGATTTGATTGCAGGAGGAGGCTAATACTTCAGGGAAAGGACAGAGACCTGAAGACTGAGAGCTTTGGCCTGTATGTGTGCAGAAGCTTGCAGAGCAAAAAGAGTCTGCAAGCCCTGCACTGGCGACTCAGACCTGTTAGCCTGCCTACTCAGTAGGCTGAGGTCTGAGGATCGCTGTTCAAAGCCAGCCCTGGCAGGAAAGCCTGTGAGACTCTTACCTCCAATTAACCACAGAAAATCAGAAGTGGCACTGGGGCTCAAAGTGGTAGAGCATTAGCCTTGAGCTGAAGAGCTCAAGCCAGAGTTCAAGGCCCACTACTAACAACAACAGAAAAGAGTCCACAAAAACTGCGAGAAACAACAAGGCAGACACTAGCATAGGAGTTTCAAGGAGACCAAGAAATGGGAAAACCCAACTGTCTTTTACAATGGCAAGTTCCAGTGGCAAATCTTATGGAAGGTCATTAAGATGGATGGGTGGTCAAGGGGGAAAGAACTCCCCAAATCATGTTAGTAAGCCCAAGGCCAATTTGGGATGGGGCTCTAGGTAACATGTCCTTCATAGCAGGCCAGCTGCTAGGTTATGCACACACATGTGCTTGTGTGTAGCCACATGAGTGTGTGTGTTTGCCCTGTTTAACATAGATAACTTTTTGCTATCGCTGATCATTTTTCTCTGGGGTAGGAAAAGAAAACAACCAATTGTTAAAGACTCCATGTAAAGATTGGAGGAGTGGCTCATGTAGTGAAGCACTTGCCTGGCAAGTGTGACAACTTGTGTTCAAACCTCTACTGCAAAATCAAGTGACTCCGTGTAACTGCTTTATAGAGTTGGTGAAAGGGCATTTTGTTTCTTCCACTGTTTGTAACATCATTGCACATTCTTCTAGCTCTCTTTTCCCCGTTCCTTTGTCCGATTCTTGTTCCTAGTGTCTGGTTTCCTTCTTCACCAAGGCTAGCAAATATATTTTCTGTAAGGATCTTGATTAACAAGCATTTTAACCTTTGTGAGCCGAGAGACAAAAGAAATCAAATTATGTAGATTTTTTTCAATGATACACCTTTATTGTTTTATTATCTTTAGTTGTAAAAAGGGGCTTCAACATGTCAATTTATGAGTATAACAATGCATCATAAAAAGAGGGAAACAAAATTTGTACATAATTGTCATTGACAATTTTTAAAGTATAACAATTGAGTATAATTACTTATTCTGCAATATAGGGTTAGCATTGTCCTGTAAATAACGGAAAAAAGTATTTCTAGGTTGCACGTTGGTGGCTCAGATTTCCTTCCATGTTGAAATTTCGCTGTTTTTTTTTTTTTTTTTGTTGGTGGTGGTGGTGTTTTTTTTTTAGTTTTGTCCTTCCATAATCAAAAGCTTGTCTGTGATATACATATGTCTTCTTTTCCTTATAATCTTTCGATTATTTTCTTACCATTAAATACAGGGTTTTGAGATGTAAATATGTAATGCTTACGTGATGTTCTAAAAGATGAAAGTATTGCAAAAAAAAAGTATTTGTTTCAGTGTCATTAATGGGGCACATTTTTCCTTCTTGCATTTAGATCTAAATCTCAACATATCCCATGGAGGAACGTACACTTGGGTCCTCCATATTAAGGTGGAATTAAACAGCCCATTGTTGTTCAAGTTCAGGAGCTGTTTAGGAGGCAGAAGATACTGAGGTAGAAGGACAGGTCCTAGAGAAGAGGAAGAAAATGCAAAGTAGGTAGCCACCAGCTTTGAATTCCACTATCAAGCACAGATTCTCTCTCCTAAGTACTGAGCAAACCACACTAGCATTTCACAGTCTCCTTCACTGTGAGTTTATGTAATAAAATCCAGCTTGGGAGGGACCTCAGAGCCCACAAAATCCACATCCTCATTTCAGAAAGGAGAACACAGAGACCCAGTGCGATTGCACTAAATCTTTCATTCACTTTAGTGTGTCATTTAATCTGTAAGTTTCTGATGACTAGAGAAAAGGTGGCCTTCCAGGGAGATTGTGGGAGAAAAAAAAATCTGTACAGTTTCTAAGAAATGTCAGCTTCAGTTTTTGCTCATGCAGAAAGTTTGAAGATCCTTGGGCTCAGAAACACAGCCCTGAGTCAGATGTACTGTGGGGATTTCCAGCTGGTAGTGCGGAGACCTGCAGAATGCTGACTAGCCTGAGAGCCTGAGTCCATCTTAGAGACCCAGGGTGAGAACTGAAGCATTGAAGCAAGAAGCAGGATGTTCTGTCTTTGCCAGGGTGCTTCACTGACCATAGAATGAGAAGAACATGGACTCAGGAATTGGCTTCAGGCATGCTTAGGGTCAGTCCAGGTGCTCTGTGGAAGTAGCCCTGGGCTAAACACCTTGGATCCCTAGAGTCAGGGCCCTCCCAGAGGACAAAGGAGTGAAACCTGCTTCCGAGTGTGGTCAGATTAGGGGGAGGACAGGGGCTTGATGGGATAGGTAGAACCAGAGAAGAGGTGACATTGCATTGTATTTATAAGTTGACATGTTGAATTGGAACCCTTTTGTGCCCCTACTTAAAGATAATAAAAAAATACAAAAAAAAAGAATCTAGCACTAAATCTGGCACATCATAGATATTTAATAAAACAGGATCATTAATGCCTACCATGCTCATGCCCTCGTAGATGGATAACTGTTGAGCCAATCTCTAATTTAAAAGTGATGGAGAGAGGGAAAGTTCAAGGAGTTAAGACTAGATACCATCATTGCCTGGACATACACGCAGTCTTGTATCATGGCTGACACATACCAGAGTCATAGAGCTCCCAAGGTCATTGGGAGTTGTAGAGGTCACCAGTGATCATTCCTAAAAGGTACTAGTTCAAGATCCTCTTAGCCTTCCACTCACTATCACTACCACCAAGCTTACCACGTTCTGTGCGAGCATGCATCCCTGAGATGCAACTTGACTGTAGCTCACCTCCAATCCACATGGCTGGCTTCTTGCTCTCTACAACTGGGTTCTTTCGATATTATCTCACAGGATACTCCCCAAATCCTTGATCGATCACCATATATGTGCCACTCAGTAGTGTGGAGGGACTAACATCCACGTGCAATACAACACGGGGGCTGTGCACAAATGCTCCTTGTCCCCTTGATCCTGCTTTCTGGGCCATTCTCAGCCTCATCTCAGACTCATTTCATGAAGCTTCTGAGATTGCTGAAGATGAGTAGCGTGGACATTGCCCCCATCACATATCTTTATGCTGGCCTTCCCTCTCTTCTCAACCTTTGCTGTAGACTCTACTCACGCCTCTCTGACAGGTTCTGCTTTTAGGGAAATACAAGCAAAGGCACTCCTTTTTTCTATAATCACCTAGAGTCGTAGGCTTGAAGAACTGAAAGGGGCAGGGAAGAATCTACTTCAAGGATCAGAAATAGTGGTGGGCTGCTGCCCCCTCACTCTGATGACAACAGTCACAAGCTGAAAACACTCTTTCTCAGGGATTCTAGACAGGCTCAGTAAGTAGCTC
The DNA here is from genome assembly GCF_023159225.1 of Perognathus longimembris pacificus. NCBI lineage: Eukaryota > Metazoa > Chordata > Mammalia > Rodentia > Heteromyidae > Perognathus > Perognathus longimembris. Next base: position 64,687,864 of record NC_063172.1, read on the forward strand.
TCCCCTGCTTCAGAACGAGGTGTCTGTCTCTCCACAGACATCCTCCATAAACTGAAACCAACACTGGCAATGAAATTCACGACCTGCCTTAGGTTCAACAGTCTGGGTGCAAGTCTCCAATTGTTATTAGCTATGGGGCCTTTAACTATCTAGCCAGAGTTTCTGAACCTCAGTCTTTTCATCTATAAAGTGAGGATACCTTGTTGCCTTACTACTATTAGTGGTATTTTATTTGAAACTTGGGCTTCATACTCACTGGGTAGGCAGGCATGCTACTGCTTGAATCATGCCTCCAGACCTTTGTGCTGCGATTGTTTTTGAGACAGGGTCCGACTTTTTGCTCACCCATAATGCTCCTGTTGCCTCCTTCCCACTGTGGCTGGGTGGACAGGAACACGTCACCACCCCCAGCCTTTTCTGTGGAGATAGGAATCTCGCACACTTTTTTGCTCAGCCTGGCCCAGACCTTCAATCTTGCCAATCTCAGCCCCCTGAGCAGTTGCGACCATAGACCTGTACCACTATAGCCAGCTATTGTTTGGGATGGAGCATTGTCCCCTGTCGCCCAGGCTGCTCTCAAACAGTGATCTTCTTCACCTTCGCCTCCCAAGCTGCCAGGACTACAAGCACCTGCCACCAGTGCGCAGCTGTCTCACGTTATTATTAAGCATATTTAAAATGTTTTACACTTGTTTAATTTCTTAATATATAGTAAGAATATACTGAAACATCTCGCAAGACACTGACGACATGGTAAACAAATGCATTCCTACCCTCCTTTTCTTTTATTTTAAAATTCAACATCCAGCCAATCCTTGGTACTCATTTTACCAACTTGGTAAAATAAGATTGGTAAATTAGTATAGAATGTGTAAAATTATAATAATTCCTACCTCATTCCTCACTGCAGTGACAATCAAATGAAATGAGGTATGGACCACAGTATTGTTTTCCAGGAGTGATATTAGGATGGCTGTTGTATTTCAAATGAAAACCAGAAGGGCCAACTACAGCTGAGCTAAGTCAGTGTCAAGCAGCCAGCAACGGGCAGAGCCCTGGGGCTCTGTTCCTTCTAGCAGACTGCCCTTCCCTCGGCTGGAACGTCCAAGACTCTGGCCATGACGAGCAGTATGACGCGCCCAAAGCAGGACCTGGTGATCACAAACGCTGGCTCAGAGGCTCCCTGTGAGAAGGAGGGGGAGAAGGAGAAGGAGGAGGACACAGATGGGCAGGAAGGCAAATCATCCTGAGGGTGGCCTTCCTCAGCTCTGAACCTGATGAGGAGGGAGGACGGACTACAGAAAATATGAATCTGCTGCAACTCATCAGAATGAAAGGTGTACGTCGAATGTACCAGCTGATGACCGCATGCATCACGGTAGAAGCACTGTGGCTGGGGGCCCAGTGACAGGGGGCCTGTGTGACAAAATGCGAGAGGATGTCAATCTGCTCACCTCCAAGCTAGCGAATCCTCTCCCCAGTCACAAATCTGGAAACTTCTCTCATCATTCCCCTCATTTTTAAAGGACATACTTAAAAATATTCTCTCCACTTTGTTAGAGTTGCCTATCATAGGCAACATGAATTATTTGGAGAAAAGTATAAAAATCCCAATAAGGATTTGCAATTTTATTTATTTATTTTTTTAGTATTTTATGCCCAAGAGAGGTTCAGCATTTCAAGAATATTTTATATGATACTTCTTAGAACTGAAATACCAGCATGAGACTTTTTGAACTCATAATTCATAATCAAAGTTACCATAGCATAAAACTAGAATCACAAACTAATGAAACTGACTCCAGAAATGGAGTCTATATGTGTATGACCCACCAATCTTCAATAGAGATACCTAGAAAACACAGAGGAAAAGATAATTTCTTCAATAATTGAAATTGGCAAAATGGACATCTACATGTAAAAGAATGAAAAGGAACTCTTATTTTACATTGTATACCAAAATCAACTAACATGGATTGAAGACAGGAGGCCTACAACATAAGGGAAAGCTTAGGAGGAAGGCTTTGTGACCTTAGCAATGACTTGGGAGTAGATAGCAAAAGCACAGCCAATTCCAACAAAACTAAACAACTGAAATTACATAAAACTAAAAGGTTGCTGTACAGCAAAGCAAACAGCAGAATGAAAGGCAACCTATGGAATGGAAGAAATACTTGCAAAGCATTTGATGAATAATTAGGATGTAAACTACATAAGAAACTCAAAATCCAATGATGTAACAGAAAACAACTCAACCGAAATGGCAAAGTTCTTCAAGAGGCCTTTATAGCAAAGACATAAAAATTGCAAAATGAATAGGAAAAGGGACTCAAATCACCAACCATTAGAGCATGGCTCTATTAGCATGGCTCTTTGAAAAGACCAAAGAATAAAAACTGATGAAAGGAGAGGAAAACTCTGTATTCTGTTAGTGGAAATGTAAATGAGTATACCCTCTGTGGAAAACAGTATAGCGGCTCCTCAAAAAAATACAGCCTCCATATAATCCAGTGATTTCACTTTGAGGTATAGAACCAAAGGGAATGAAATGGGAATATCAAAGAGGTAACCACACTGCAACCATTACAGCAGCAGTGTTCACCATCATAGACAAGGGAGTCATTTTATACTCTCAAAACAAAAACAACTTGCCATTTGTGACATGAATGAACAAAGAAGAGAAATAAGGCAGCGATAGAAAACAAATGTTGCATAATATCATTTATAGATGGAGATCACTTATATGAGTCAACTTTAAGAGAGGAGAATTGTGATTGCTGGTGTCCAGAATGGGGAAATGGAAGCTACTAATCAAAAGGAATATTTTTTCAGTTATAAGCTGAATAAGTTCTAGAAAACTAATGTGCAGATTTTTAGCTGTAATTTATAATATATACTTGAGATTTATTAAGGCTACACATTAAATGCTCATACACACAACAAAAAATAAATACTATACATGTAAACTGGTACAGGTATTTATTAGCTTGGTTGCAGGAATTATTAAAAGTACACTTATCTTAAAATAGCATTTGGGGGCTGGGAATGTGGCTTAGCCATAGAGTGCTTGCCTAGCATGCATGAAGCCCTGGGTTCAATTCCTCAGCACCACATAGACAGAAAAAGCCATAAGTGGCGCTGTGGCTCAAGTGGCAGAGTGCTAGCCTTGAGCAAAAAGAAGCCAGGGACAGTGCTCAGGCCCTGAGTCCAAGCTCCAGGACTGCAAAAGAAAACAAAAACATTTTTGTATACCTTAAAGTACTTACTTTTCAATTTTAACAAATCTGGAAAAATTACCTTAAACTGAACTTGTTTCCTCAAAAGGGATTGAAAATATTTAAAACTAAGTATGTATAAATGCAGGTGTTGTTGTTCAGGTAGGAAATTATCAAACTAACACAAAGTTTCCAGCGTAGTGGACACATTCTTTGGTAGTATGTCTATTTTCTGCTGACCCTTTAAAGCCCTACTTAGCAGCATGTGTTTTATACTAGAACGCAAATAAACCAGAATATATTTAGTTGTTCTATTTCTAGCCACCCAAGTTTTGTTTCCTAAATAAGACTTCAGATTACCATTTTGGTTTGCTACCCCAAAATTTCAGCACCCCATATGGTTGAAGAGTAGTCCCATTTTCCTAACAAGACCTCCTGTGATCTGCACACAGAACTGTCTCCCAAATCCTTTGCGTGCATTAATCTTCCATGGTGAGAAGAAATGTAGGGTTTATGAGGAATCAGGAAATGAGAAAGCCTTTATCTTCCAAAGTTGAGATTCTTAACTGCTTTCCAAATTTTCAAATGTGAAAATTTCTTTAGTTTGCTAAAACTGTTATAAATGATAGCACAGAACATACACACATTCAGCTTATGGAAAAATTGCACAGTGAGGTAGCTATCCTAATTAGGGCTCAAAAGACTACTTTAGTAAATTTTTAGTGCATTAATAACAATATAATAATTTCAATTTTGTCTTATAAAACAATTATTAATCTCAGGCCCAGAAAATAACATGGGGATTGTATTAAAATTGTTTTGGGTATACTATGAATATATATATATCTGTTTATGAAAGACAATACTGATTTTCTTTTTAGATTTGTCCAGTGATAGGTTTAATGATTAGTTTTACTTACATTAGCCAAACAAATACACTCCCCTAATTCTAGAATGTCTAAAATTTGTATGTGAGGAACTTTTTAGAAAGTCAATTATTAATACTTGAGGGAAATTAGTTTGAGAAATGAAAACACATATAGTTAAGAAAATAAGTTACTCCATGTTTCCATACATTTAAACATTGATCAAATGGTACAATGATTCTGAAGTACCAACTGCTTGCTAGAGCACAGATTAAAGATGTATGCTTTGATAGTTCATTTCCTTTTTGAGAAGCAACAACTTTTGTGGCCATAAAAATTAAAATCCCAACAACCACATCTTGGATAACTCTCTTATGGATTGATCCTAAACCAAATTAACCCAAAGATCCTATAGATTTTCTCCATGCAAAATATATTATCCATCTACCTTATTAGTCATTGATACAACTATTGGTGAATATTATTTATTCTTTAGCTGTTTCATAATTAGATAGGCAGGCACATATAACCAATGCGCAAAAATTTAAAACAGAAGATATGAGTTAAGAGGTATTGTTTATACATTGAAGTAGAAAACATTTTGTAACTTGCTTTTCTAATATATTTCTATGGTTTGGCAATTATAAATTGATTTTTACTCCTTTCTGTGGTTATTTTCTGAAACAAAAAAAGCCTACATTTTAAAGGGCCATTTAATGTAATGAGTAAAGGCAGCTATTCTCATATGACAGAGAGACAGCATTCCCTGAGATCTTTCTATGTACTCAAAGTATTCACTTGGAACACCCAACTATTTACCTCATAGATCAAAGTTGAGGCAATTCTTGTTGTTCCAAATTTACATAAAAGACAATTAAGTAATTTATCTAAGATAAACTGGAGATGATGGTATGGTTTTCTAAATTTAGGCATAACCAAATGACTGACTGGACTATTTTACAAAAACAATCCATTCCAAAACCCACAGTTAACAATCACCTACTTTTGCTGATCCTAGTCTGATGGATTTTCCAATACAAAGTAAAAAACTATGTAAGTTTCATTATCTACATAGATTTGTATGGATTATTCCATTATACATCACTACAAAAAGTACTATCAATATGAAAAGGTAAAAGTAAGCCAATTGCCAAACACACTTGTCATTCTAGCTCCTGGGGAGGTTTGTGATCCAGGGCTACCTCAGGTCAGTCAGTTCCTAAGAGTCCTTCATGCAGCACTGGATATAGTGGCGCACATAGCAGAGGCTTCCTAAAATAACCAGCACAATCAGATTGGAGGCATGGCTGAGTGGTAAGAATACCTGACTAGCAAGTGTAAGACTCTGAGTTCATGCCTCGGTTCTTAAAAAAAAAAAAAAAAAAGTTAAGAATACTGTTTTTAATGCTTATGAAGGACTCACAAAAAAGTTTTCCTGAGGAAAAAAATAATCACTAAGTTACTATAATAATTGCTAGCACACAACTGGAAGAAACGAAATCTTTTGTATTGCACATTCTGATTTACTATTCAACCTGAAAAGTACAATGTATAGGAATCTAATTCTACCTGTGGGAGGAGAGCTGACAAACACACATATTCAAGCCTTCATTTTTAAATCCACTGAGACCACAGTGAGACTCAAAGAGAGCTAGAAGATGATGAAAGAGCAGTTGAGGAAATCTCCTTAGCACACGAGCAAGACCCTGGGCTGCACATAGGAGAAGTCGCAACTCAACTCCCTCAGATTTTTCTCCCACCTGTTCTCCCAAGGAGGCACAAGCTCCAACTTGTATTACAGATTTCTGAAGAACGTTTCGTCATCCTGAGTCTCCATTTGCCATGAACTGGCAATTATTTCATCTTTCACAAGAAAGTGAGATGGGCTCCAGCTAGTGCACTTCACAGGGATGACTCCTGCTGGTCCGTCGTTGAGCATCTCCACCATCTAGCGTGGTCTCGCTTGGCCTTCTGTTCCTTCAAGGCAAACTGGTCCGCTCTTCCTTGCTGTCAATGCAGCGTTCACTCCCCGTCCAGCACACACTGAACCATCCTTTTTGCCTGGAAGACTTCCATTCCGCTCATCTTCCACACACTGCTTTCTTCAAAACTTCCCAGAAAAAGCCAACAGTGAAGCCAAAACATCCCAGGGTTCTTACTATTCTTCGTTACCTCAATTTTATTATTTAGAACTCTCAGTTACTCTGTGTGTGTGTGAGAGAGAGAGAGAGCCTTTATTTTTTAATACAGTGTACCCTTGAAAGCTATGATGGGAAAGAGATTACTGTGAAGACCACACGGTCTTCCAACAGCAAGAAGGAACACATCACCCCGAGGTACGACCAATCGTGGAACCATAAAACCAAACATGGTAACATGTCTCAAAAATAATTTGGAAAAGAGGTTCTGTTTTAAGACAGAGTTTATAGGGGAAACAGATGTTAAAACTCTAGTTCATGTCCCTCATTTTATACATAGAAATTCTAAGGCACAACTATGCTGAAGAACCTGCCTTAAATTTCAGTGCTGGGAAGTAGAAGAAATGATTTGCGCTCAGTACTGTGAATGCATAGAGCAAAGCTCCTTCCCGTTTATTCCACTGCCCTCTATAAATGCCTATTAAAAGAGGCACCCTTTCCACACTTACGTTTAAGGAGCTTTAGTTTAATTTGTAATAAAATGTTCATCTACCATAAAGACTAAAACTATTGAACCATAAACCTAAAACCAACATACTCAACATAATAAACACTAAGCAAGTAATTACACGAATAAAACCCCACCGTGAGATCCTCAACAGCAGCAGCCATGGTCACAAATCTGCGAGGGTGCATGATGGCCATGTGCTGGCCTTCTCGGATTCCTCCTGAGACCGACTGGCTGCTCACCAGGGGAAATCTGAACATACTTTCCTAACCCATAAAAAAAAATCTCAGTAGCATACAGTGATAGTCCATGATTATCAAAGATTAAGTAGCAGCCTTTAAATAATTTGAAAGTTTCAACTTGTGGTTCTCAATCCAGCCCTAAGCTTTGTGAACAAATTCTCATTGCTCATTGAATCATAACCTCAGGATTGGGGTATAGGCAACAGATGTGCAAAATAGTATACTTCAACCATTCTGACCTATTCTATGGCTTGAAAATCACCTGGAGGTTTTGCCAATTTGCTTCCATCTCTATTTTTCATAATATTTTCTGTCTCCATTGGTATAAATCTTTTGGCATCAATCTGCACTGAATTAAGGCACAGGGCGATGTGTTCATGTCATTTAGGATCAGGAGTGACACAGAATGCAGTGGTGATGAGATCAAGAACTTTCATTCCTTTATTATTGCAACCACTCAACGGCGCTCTCTCTCTCTCTCTCGCTCTCTCTCTCTCACTCTCTCTTTCCCCCTCAACCACTACCTTGTTCCTCTTACTCTACACAAGCCTCAGAGACAAAATCCTAACTCTCTTGTCCTGACACTCTGCCTTCTCACACAACTGTGCAGCTGAATGGATGGAAAAGAATACACAGTCCTGCTGGCATGTCTTCACAAACCTGGGGAGGATATGAAGTCTTCCCACAGTCTCACCGTATTTTCTAACTCTTCTCATTCATCTGTATTACTGGTTACCTGAAGACAGGGCCAATGGCTGCCAACTCATTCCAGACTCAGACTCACATTTTCATAACATCAAGGCCTTAGATGAAAATGCTCTGTGTTTTTTTCAAATCAGTTTCAAATTGTATAAAAGTTCTGGGAGTTTATTGGGGGGGGGGGCGTTGTTTATTTGTTTTGGTTGTGGGGCTTGAACTCGGTCTGGATGCAGTCCACGAGCCTCTTTCTGCTCCAGGCTAGTGCTCTACAACTTGAACCACACAGGGCCACTTTCTTTTTGAGTGGCTAATTGGAGTCAAAATCTCATAGGAACTTTTCTATCCAGGCTGGCTTGGAACTGAAATCCTCAGACCTCAGCCTCCTGTGAGGCTAGGAAGATAGGCCGGGGCCACCTGCCCCCAGCTAAAATCAATGTTTTAAAGACTACATCCTACCCTTCAGCCAATGACTTTGACCTAGAACACGTCACCTTGTCAAAGGATAGCAGATGATATCACTGGTATGGGAAGCAGACATGGGGGAAAGGTCACACAGGAGAAAATTCTTCTGAGTTGATAACTACCCTATCTTTTTTTACTACTTACATATCCCGAAGACATTAGTCAGTACTTGTTGGCCTGTACTAACAAGAACACACAATTAATGAATAATAATGGATATGAAAAATGAGGACTGGGTGGAAAGTTCCTATCTTTTCTGCCAATGATTGTTGGAAAAGTTGTGTTAATAGTGAAATATAGTTAATAGTAGGCACTGGAAGCCTCAATTCTTCCCCCCAGTACAAAATGCAATCTTGCAGCACCATGTGAAAGAATTAGTCAACAGAGCTGGGAAGTGTGAATATCGGAAGGTATACAGGACTAGGAACTCTTTAGAGACAGAACTTGTAGTTTATTCTGCTTTCTGCTCACTTCTATATTATAGGAATTCAGTATTTACTGAAAAGTTCATTTCTGCTTTCCTCTAAGAGCTTTCAAAAAGCATCCATCTGTCCCCCAAACTTCTTCTTTTCTTATAGATACAATCTTTTGTGGGCAGTCTTTACTGAGAAGCTCACAGTTAAGTCTATCTCTGCGACCATCAAGTCCTGGTTTTAACCAATCCGCCATATGATCACGGGACACAGTCTAAACATAGGGGCAGACACTGTACTACTCTGCTCTTCTTTGTAGCAAAAAAAAATTCATCTTATTATTTATTTAGCTATTTCAGTTCTTTTTTGGTTTTGTTTGTTTTTGTCAGTCATAGGACTTGAACTCTGGGCCTGGGCTCTGTCCCTGAGCTCTTCAGCTCAAGGCTGGTACTCTACCTGAGTCACCATGCCACTTCTAGTTTTCTGGTGGTTAATTGGAGATGAGAGTCTCACGGACTTTCCTGCCCCAATTGGCTTTGAACCATGATCCTCAGATCTCAGCCTCCCGAGTAGCTAGGATTACAGGTGTGAGCCACCAGTGCCAGCTGCTATTTTAGTTTATTGAGACAGGGTCTTGCTGTGTAGCCCAGGCTGTCTTTGAACTCATGATCCTCCTATCTGAGCCTCTGCAGTGCTAAGACTATAAGAATGCTCCACTATACCTAGCCAATTTATTACTACAAATGGCATTCTCGTCTCTGATGTGAATTTGGTCTGCTCTGAGATCTCATTTATGATTTAGTATCAAATATCCTTAGCTAGTCCCATAAAAATAATCAATAACAAAACACTTCCTCAGTGCTCTCTCAGAAATGGCATTGCTCTCATCTCCAAAAATGAGATGTTGGGTTGGGGATATGGCTTAGTGGCAAGAGTGCTCGCCTCATATACATGAAGCCCTGGGTTCGATTCCCCAGCACCACATATACAGTAAACAGCCAGAAGTGGCGCTGTGGTTCAAGTGGCAGAGTGCTAGCCATGAGCAAAAAGAAGCCAGGGACAGTGCTCAGGCCCTGAGTTCAAGGCCAAGGACTGGCAAAATAATTAATTAATTAATTAAAATATTTGAAAAAAAATGAGATGTCTATTTCACACGATTCTGAATTCACTCAAGGATTCAGTCTTGTGAACCTGAGATGTTTAGTTCTGAAACTATTCTAATTGTTAACAAATGGTCTAAGAGGATTCTCAAGAATGGACTTATCTCTGAGAATTGACTTATCACTGACTCAGTGAGAACTATGAGTCATTTCCTATTAAAAAACTGTGTATCTTAGGTTTCTCAGTATGACCATGAAGAAAACTTTGTTTTCTAAATCTGCCTAAAGACAGTTCTTTCTGAAACTATGAAGTAGTATTTCTTGATGCTCTACAGTGTGCCACACATTTTTGTAAATGCTGCGGACATAGTGATGAATAAAATCAGGCCTGGTTCTCATACTATTTGATGAAATACTAGCTGGGTAGAGGAATGTCTACTTCCTGAGAACCCTAATACTTTGTGGTGTGAATTCTGAGTTGCTGGGGGAGTCTGGAGAGAAGACAGCCAACTTTGTATGGAAGACAAACGCCACATATGTGGAGTATTATGTTAAGTCTAAAAGGGCAAAAAGGAAAGTGTTTCAATGAAGTCAGAAAAGGGCTCAGTATGCTATGCTCATGTATCAACAGACTTAATATTTGAAAATGGCCATATTATGAGAAGCTATTTACAGATTCAGTTCAATCCCCAGTAAAATCCCAAAGAAATCACTCACAGAATTAGGAAAAAAAATCCATCCTCAAATTTATATGGAAGCACAAAAAACTCTGTACACACAAAGCAGTCGAAGTAAAAGAACAATATTGGAGGCATCACAATGCTTGGCTTTAAATTATATACCACAGGGCCATAGTAACAAAATCAGCATGGTACAGGCCCCAAAATAGATGCATACCAATTAAATCGATGAGAAGATCCAGGACTGGTGCCTGAATCAAGCCTGGTATATACTAAGAATCCCAGATATTAGAGAGGAAAAGGAAGGAAGATCACAGTCTGAGGTGAGCCCAGGTGAGTTCAGGACTTTATCTAAACAACAAGCTAAGATCAAAAGGTCTAGTTATGAAGCTCTTTCATACTAAGTATGAAACTCTGAGTTTAATCCCTGATACTACGAGAAAGAGAGACAGAGAGAGAGAGAGAGAGAGAGAGAGAGAGAGAGAGAGAGAGAGAGAGAGAGAGAGAGAGAGAGAATCCAGAAATAAACCCACACAGCTACATCTATCTGGTTTAAAAAAAAAAAACTGCCAAAAGCATACATTGGGAAAAGATAATCTCTTTAATCGTAGTATGGGGATGGATGATCGTGGCTCATGCCTATAATCCTAACTACTCAAGAAGCTGACATCTGAGGACCATGGTTCAAAGCCAGTCTGTGTAGGAACGTCCATGAGACTCTTGTTGCAAACTAAGCACCAGGAAACTGGAAGTGGATCTGTGGCTCAAAGTGGTAGAGCACTGGTCTTGAGTGAAAGAACTCAGAACAGTGACCAGACCCTGAGTTCAAGCCCCATGATTGAGAGAAATAAAAGATAAAAACAAATGAACACACAAACAACAAATGCTGGTAAGGTTCCGAGAAAGAGGAAACTTCACATGCTGTTAAGGAGAATGTAAATCAGTATAGCTACTAGGGAAAGGAATATGGAGATTCCAAAAAAATAAAAACAGAGCTAATGTTAGATCCAGGTGTTCCAGCCACCGTTTTCCTTGGGTGAATTCACCCAAGTGTGCGGGCATCTCTATAGTATGTTCTGACTTTGATTCCTTTGGGTATATATTCCTTTGAGTCAAAGTCAGCATACTATAGAGATGTCCACACGCCCTCGTTCATGGTGGCATGATTCATAATTGCCAAGTTACATAATCAGCCGAAGTGCCCATCAAAAGATTAATGGATAAGGAAAATGCATTCTTGAGTACTTTTCTTCCACTAAGAACCGTTCTTGCAATCTTAGCTAATCAGGAGGCTGAAATCTGGAAGATTGCAGTTTGAAGCTAGCCTGAGCAGAAAAGTTCACAGACCACATCTCCAAAATAACCAACAAAAAATCAAGAACATTGTGTGTGTGTGTGTGTGTGTGTGTGTGTGTGTGTGTGTGTGTATTTGTGGGACTTAGAGTCTGGGCTCTGTCCCTGAGCTCTTTTGCGCAAGGCTAGCATTCTACTACTTTGAGCCACAGTGCCACTTCCAGTCTTGTGGTTAACTGTAGATAAGAATCTCATGGACTGTCCTTCCTGGGCTGGCTTTGAACCACAATCTTCAGATCTCAGCCTCTTGAGTAGCTAGGATTACAATCATGAGCCACCAGCGCCCAACCAAGTAATCATAATTTAAAATATATGAAAAGTAAAACTGGTTCTCTGCCATATACCAGGAGGATCAAAACTGTCACCCAAACATTTCACAGTACACAATGGCTCTTACTCCATTTTGTGTAGTTGTTCATTCCTTTCACAAAAATATGCATTCAGTCTTTGGCTAGGAAACTAATTACTTAAGTTGAACACATAAGACGTTTTTGTTTACTTAGGGAGTTGAAAATAGTATTCAATGTGGCACAAAGAAACATGGGTCTACTTGAGAGCTGAAATTAAAAAAAAAAAACAAACAACTCTGAAAGGCCTAGGAAGATCTACCATGCGCAGCCTGCAGAACTTTCAGTACTGATGGATGGAGAATTACATTATTATCACTTTATTACATTTTCTATATGTCCATTTTCTATGTATTCTTTCCTTATAGGTTGAGATATCTCATCCAAGAAATACATGAGAAAACTTTAGTGGCCATGTTTTCTATAACCCAAAGACTTCATCTACCTTGTAAACATAAGGAGTCAAACTGTGTAGTAATTCTAAAAATTAAGGTGCATGAATGGCTATGGACAACTGTGATACAGGATAAGAAAGCATTGAGTTTAATCAATTTCTATAAAATATTAAAATTTTAAAGACTGCATTTAGATTCTCTTTCTTAAGAAGTAGTAGACATTATTAGTTTCAACTATCTGCTATTTTTAGAATTATTGGTATTAAAGCCACATAATATTATTAGCAACCAATATACCAGAGTCTCAAATGCTTTGGTCAAAAGTCATTCTCCTTCTTCGGCTGGCTGGTGATTTCATATGTGCCAGGGATATTTTTAATCTGTTGGCATGATGCTCTACACCATATGGTACAATAAGAAAAAAGGGTAGAACTAGTTTGGAATGTATATACATATATATTTATACATGTGTATGCATGTATATGCATATACATGTACACATCCACTTGCATGCACATGTACTGCATATAGAGAGAAAGTTTCACAGATGACTGCAAAGAAAAATAAGGGTGATGTTATGTATCCCATATGCAATATAGAGCTGGGATGCTTTGCCTAAAGAAAAGGTGTTTCAAAATCCAAAAACAGATTAAAAATTCACTACCGACACTCCATACAATAGCAACTGGAGACCTGACACTCACACAGCTGACATCCCCTGTCATCCCTCAAATGTTCCATCACAACCTGGTACAAGAGGGAGGTAGCAGATTTTGCCTACTGTTTCTCTTGGAATTTAATGCCTTTATTTTAAAATGTTACATGCATGGATGTTGCATACATAGTTAAGTTTTTAAGTTAAATTATATTCATGGTTAAGTTTCTAGCAGAAAGGCTTAAAAGTTGTACTAATTGTGAATATTTTCAATTTTTTTTTTAGCCAAGTCCATGTCTCAGTACATTGTTGTAATAGGAGTTAAGGAAGAGTAAGGAAAAAGGAAAAACAGTGTTAAGATGCTGGGCTTGAAGACAAGTACTTTGAGACTGAACCCTAACTTCAGGAATATTCTAGCTATATGATGCTTGGAACATTATTAAATGAGAAATATTTTTGTGAGGGAGGATCCAATAACATTGATGTAATGATTAATATAAAACACGTCTCATGTTCCTGGAAAGAACATAGGCCATGTTTCAAAGGGCAGTTGACACCCACAAAAATCAGAAATAGTTCTCGCAATAAACAAGAGAGAAAAGAGTCAACAATATCGCTTTGTCATATAAAGTAATGGATCCCTTCATATTCTGACCCAAAAGGATGGCATTACCAAAATACAATATCACAACATGAAGTCCTTATTGGATATAACCAAACACTACTCCCCTTCTTTTCTTAGGATAAAATGGTTTGTGTGTTCATAGCTTTGAGGAACCTAACCACTAACACAAAGCACTGCTTTACAAGGCAACTTTCATTTTCCCAAACACAAACCTGGTCTCTTTCATGGCTTCTAAGAACCAATCCTGCCATTATTGTTTTAAGTGTACTAAGGACCAACTATGATTGATTCTTCATGAATACAAATTTAAAAACACCTCAGCCCTTGCACACAAAGTTCTGGATTTGTTAAATAAAGGAGTGAATCTTATTCACAATTATTCCAGTCTAGCATCTACACTTTAATGAGATATATATATCTATATATCTATATATCTAAATCTTAAGTATCAAGAATTTTAGGGGCCACTAGCACTGTATTTACTATCTTTTTTCAGTTAGGTTATACTGAAGAATAAAATTACTGCATCAATATTTTCTTAATCTATAAATATTCATAATAGGTAAACACTTTCCTAAGAAATTTATTCATACTTTCTAATGAAAGCAGAAATTTAAAAATGTATGACACTGTAAGCAACCATATATTTCTTTATCTGAAACCCTAAGATAATAATAACCCTAAAATAATAATTACTGCACCAAAAGTTTCATTAATTCATGCATTCATTCCTGTTTCTTTCTTCTTACAAATATGCATGAGGGGATCTTCTTATTGTACTAGGAACTGAATCAAATAAAGTTTCTTTTCCATTAATATTAACTATTTTGGATGAAGATATAAGAAGTGACAATGAATTTAAATCCTATTATGGTTTCACTTTTTGTTAAAAATTCTATTAATTTTTATATTAAGCAATTATAGAATTAATTAATCCTTTATACTCTTCCATAGACAAAAATAATCCCATTCCAAATACTCCTGTGTTTAAAAAAAGCCAATGTCATAAAAATGAACACTTCAGCTATAAAAATGCTTAATATAATTGATGTCACCTTCTCTTATTCAGCAAAATAGCTTTCTATAATTTAGTCCTTTGCCTTTCACACAACAGTAACCTGGCATCATTTTACTTTGGTTGAAGCACAAAAACATTCTCCCACAAAAAGTTGTTAATCTCTCCTCCAGAGCTGGTGGCTTGCTCGGCTCTCTCATTTTGGGGAAACCACTGAAGTGTGGTCCCCTTCCCTTAGTTCCCTTTACATGTTCAAAGTCATCCCGTCTTTCTCCACCAGCATATAGGCAGCTATTAAGTAGGTAGGCCACAAATCTCTGCTAAAAGAAGACCCCTAGGGGGATGGAGGAGGGGGAAGACACCTGTATCCCATCTAGAGCTTATGTCCTATTTCCAAAACTATTCTAAAGGTTCATGAGCTATTTGTACATGACAAAACTCAATTATGAATTGATTGAGACGTAAATGAATAGTTTATGACAACAATCCAGGGACCTAGAGTTCCCGAACTAGTATGGGTTAATACTGCGAGGAAGACTGTGGTGTTATAAATGTTCACGTCGTATTCTTGTTCCTCATGAGCAATCAGAACTGTCCGCCACAGGTTACATTGCGGTCATCTTTTGAGCCTTCTTTGAAGAGGCAGTGCAGATGAAATGCACAAGCACGAGAGGCACAGGCTACTGGCACAATGGATAACACATCCACCTACAAATCAGAAGATTCTAAGTCCAAAAAGCATGCAAGATGGGGCTGGGAACATGGCCTAGAGGCAAGAGTGCTTGCCTTGTATACATCAGGCCCTGGGTTCGATTCCTCAGCACCACATACACAGAAAAAGCCAGAAGTGGCACTGTGACTCAAGAGGTAGAGTGCTAGCCTTGAGCAAAAAGAAGCCAGGGACACTGCTCAGGCCCTGAGTCCAAGACCCAGGACTGGGGGGAAAAAAAAAAAAGCGTGGGAGATAAAACCACTGCGTTAGATCGTCATGAATACTATAGCAAATTCTCTTCAGTGGCTTAGCACATATTTATGATCAGCTCCATCGGCCAGGAGACTAATCTAAAAGACTAACCTCAAGTCTAACTAAAAGACCCACCTAACTAACTGGAACTTCAGTACTGCAAGGGTATGTACGACCATGACACTTTCTATCAGTGTTGGGGAGAATCTTTTCCAGTTTCTGTGGGCTGTCTGTATACTTTGATCAAAGACATCTTCATCCCCAATCCATATGCAAAGCTGTCAATAAATACAATAAATACCCAACACCAAAAACAAAAGAGAATGTTTCTGTTATGTGAAGAAGGAAGATGATTTCCCTGACCAAAAATATTCCGGTGATTGAACTAATTTTCTTGGTCATGGAAGGGAACCAATTAATTAATCATGAAATATTCATCAATACCCCTTGGACCAAAACTGAGGATAGCTAAATTCTATAACCACATATTGGTAAATCTCAGAAGTCCTTACTATATTATCTATTTTTTTGTGTACCATCCATATGAGAAAATCATTCTCAGGATTTTTGTTGGGTTAGCCTAAGCCTTTTATAGCTGTCATAACAGAAACATTCTCTCTTACAACTTCTTTTTCTTTTTAAGGTAACAAAATAGAGCAGTAAATAAGGCCTAATATCAGGATGAAATGGTAATAGCACCAATTCAAACCCTGGCTTGAACAAGAGGAATTTTAGCAAAGTGTGTTAACTGATAAGCAATTTAACCAAGAGCCACTGGAGTACCTGAAGAATTCTCTAACACTTCACTTATCAAAAACACAAAGATCATGTTAACCTCCTTTTCCTATATCTCATTATGAGAAAAGAAGAAACAAACCCGTCCACTAAGGACAGCAGCCTAGCTGTCCTTGTTCCTGGGTGGTGGTAACAGTGCAATGGTTCTAGAGCACCAAGGATCTTGTGTGGGAGTATTTAAGTGCTGTTAGGCATTCATAGCCTTTGGTTATATATCTGGGGATCAAACCTGCAGATTTGAAACATTCAGAAAAAAAACTGCATCCGTGCTGAACTACTATACATTTTTTTCCTCGTCAGTGTTCCCTGAACAATACAATATAGTAAGTATTTACATTGATTGCATGAGGTATAATAAGTAAACTAGAGATGATTTAAAGTATTATCATTTTATATAAGAGACTTGAGCCTAGCAGCTCTTCAAGGGAATCTGGGATAAGTCCCCTATTGCTAGAGAAAGATGACTATAATCAAAAAGAGAAATAATGGTGTGTGTGGACCAGTAATATCAACAATTATCTATATAACCTACAACTCCGAAAGAGGTCACTGGATTTTACTTGGACTCAAACTGCTGTAAACAGCTTGTTAATATTGTGTCTTACCACTGACTCAGTTGGGAGGTATGAGGATGTGTGTAGCAGAGGGGCGAGAGGGGAGAGGAAAGCCGTGCACCTTCTTTTCTCCAGAAGAAACAGGTCTCTGGGCAGTAGCAAGAACATCAGATGTGCATGGCAACTGCCTTCGAACCTTTCAGAGCCTGATTGCCTACGGGATTTCAGCATCTTGGACTTGGCCCGCCATTATAATTGAAAAACTCCTGCTGCCCAACAAGAATTTGCTCAGAGATATGAGGCTCAAGTAATCATTCAAAAGTTTAGTGCTAGGCAAAGTATCGTCCTGTGTATGTGGTGCTGAGGAATCGAACCCAGGGCTTTGTGCATGGTAGGCAAGCACTCTACCGCTAAGCCACATTCCCAGCCCTCTCTGCTAAATGTTATTACAAAGAAATACAAACTTAGGTTTTACCACCCTTTTAATTTTGTTTTATGATTTTTTTCACTAATTTACCAATGAAGCCATCGTTGGCAGGTGCAAATTAAACAGAAAGAATGGAGGAAGGGCTAATTACAGCTAACTTGAGGAGAAATAAAAGATCCCTTGTAAATAGATAAACCGTAGCACCTTAAAGACATTTCCTGGTGGAAAGGATTTACAATGGCTCAAGAGGAACTCTTTTTTTTATTTTTGCTTTTCTAAATAGTCATTTATTAGTAGTTTAAAATAATACCTTTGGTTTCATTAAGCATAATGCTATCTGAATTTTTGTTGCAAACACATAATTAAAGTTGTGGTTGAATTCTATTGGCCATTGTTAGATTCTTTTTTTAATTTTTGATTAAATTTTGTTGACAAGGTGTTGTGCAAAAGGGGTACAGTTACATAATAGGGCAGTGAGTACATTTCTTGTGATATCTTCAAGATCTTTTTTTTTTTTTTTTTTTTGGCCAGTCCTGGGCCTTGAACTCAGGGCCTGAGCACTGTCCTTGGCTTCTTTTTGCTCAAGGCTAGCACTCTGCCACTTGAGCCACAGTGTTACTTCTGTACATTTTCGATATATGTGGTGCTGAGGAATTGAACCCAGGACTTCATGTGTATGAGGAGAGCACTCTTGCCATTAGGCCATATTCCCAGCCCCTCTTGTGATATCTTACACCCTCGTTTTTCTTTCCCTTCCCAAGATCAGGTAGGCATACATACAATACCCATTGTACCAAAATCATATACAGTAGCCACATGATATATGCCAAAGGAAATTCACCTAGAACTTTAAATAAAAGGTCAGTAGAGTTTGCTTATCCTTGTCTTATATGATCATAGGTACATAGCTGTTGAGCTATTGTGATTCACTGAGAAGTCTATTCTAGACCTTTTCATGTTTAGTAGTTATTTGGTTTTAGATACATAATGTAAGGTCGCTGACCCAAACCTGTGGAAATACCATTTGACAAGAAGTTTTTTGTTTCTCAGACCTGTCTCCGCCCCCCCCCCCCCCACTTAACAGTCATATATCAAGGAGATCATGCCCCTTTGTTCCCTGTGTTCTAGGCTTGTCTCACTCAACATTATTTGTTCAAGTTCTGACCATTTCCCTGCGAATACCAATATTTTATCATTCCTAATCGCTATGTAGTATTCCATTGTGTATAGGTACCACATTTTTTGGATCCATTCGTCTGTGGAGGGGCATCTGGGTTGTTTCCATCTTTTGGCTATTGTGAATTGTGCAGAGATAAACATGGATGTACAGATGTCTTTTTGATATCCTGAGACCTGTTGTTCAGGACAGATGCCTAGGA
Organism: Perognathus longimembris pacificus; assembly: GCF_023159225.1. Classification (NCBI taxonomy): domain Eukaryota; kingdom Metazoa; phylum Chordata; class Mammalia; order Rodentia; family Heteromyidae; genus Perognathus; species Perognathus longimembris. Next base: position 64,706,696 of record NC_063172.1, read on the forward strand.
GTGGTATGGCTGGGACATAGGGTATGTCTTAAGAAAGTGACTGATAATGCAGCCAGGTAGGGACAGAGGGACCAAGAAGAAAAGCCAGTCAACATTTAAGCCAAGCATAGTGACTCGAGACTACAATCCAGCTACTTGGGGAGTAGAGATCAGCAAGATCCTATTTCAAGGTGAGCCTGGGCAACAAGTTAGTAAATCCCATTTGATCAAGCCAGGCATAATGCAGCATTATCCTAGTTAAGAAAGAGGCTCAGGAGGGTTACAAGCCAAAGCCAGATCCAGGTAAAAAGCACGAGACCTTATCTGAAAAGTAGCTTAAAAATAAAAGGGCTGTGGCATGGCTCAGTAAAGTATGCGTGTGTGTGTGTGTGTGTGTGTGTGTGTCTGTGTGTGTCTTTGTGTAGTTTATATTTAACAAAAATAGGGGGAAAGTATATAATACAGGGTTCTTAAGGAACAAATCTATGTCAAATGAGGTTCCCTGTAGACGTAAAAACCCCAAACAAAAACCCAGAATACTATGTGAGATGGCAGAAGTAACATTTCTGAAGTGATTGGAAATCCAGGAGAAAGATCTAAATAAGGAAAAAACATCTCCCAAATCCGCACATAAACAACCATCAAAATCTTGGCCAACTCTGAGGTGTACATCTGCAGGAAAGACTTCCAAGAGTCCAAGGAAAGGAATATGCCAGAAGACTGAACAAACTTCAGCTGTTGCTGGGGGATAAGAGTTTAGAATTTGAATCTCACCTTATTTATATACATGAGATACTATAACAAAATAGCACAAACAAGGTGTCTTATAAGACAGAAAAAAAAATATCTCTCAGTTATGAAGGTCAGAAAAAAATGTCCAGAGTAAGGCATCAGTAGATTCAGAGTTCAGTGAAGGTTGTTTTTTGGTTGACAGATGACAATCTACATACTGAGTCCTTAACATGACAAACTTCCAACATCATCACTTTTGAGGATACGATTTCAGCATATGAATCAATGGGGTAGCATGAGGATACAAGCATTCACAACATGGCATCTGGACTACAAGCTTTCCTGACATGCCCAAGACCTCACTTCCCAGCAAGGAAGGAGGAAGGGAGGGAGGGAAGGAAGGAAGGAGGGAAGGGAGGAAGGGAGGGAGGAAGGGAGGGAGGGGAGGGAGGGAGGGAGGGAGGGAGGGCCAAAAGAAAGAAAGGTAGAGGAGGGAAGGAGGGAATGAAGGAAGAAACAAAGAAAGAAGGGAGGGGAGAGAAAGAAAGAGGGGGGAGGGGAGAGAGGGAGGGAGAGAAGGAGGAGGGAGGGAAGATGCGAAGAAAGAAAGAAAGAAGAAGAAAGAAAGAAAGAAAGAAAGAAAGAAAGAAAGAAAGAAAGAGAAGGAAGGAAGGAAGGAAGGAAGGAAGGAAGGAAGGAAGGAAGGAAGGAAGAAGAAAGAAAGAAAGAACGATGGAAAGAGATGATATGGAAGGATGGGAGGAGTGAGGGAGAGAAAGAGATGAAAAGAAAGAAAAAGCAAGTACACTGAGTTGTCCCTTGGATCTACTATATTTCAATTAATACATCTGCATACACTTGCATATCATCCAACATATTTAATAATAAATTTGTAAGCTAAATCTAACTTCCACATATATGGTGGAACAGGCATCTGTTGTCTCTCTGGGCCTGGCTCACTTCGCTTAACATAATTGTTTCTAAGTCTTTCCATTAGGAATGGAATAGCTCCAACTGACACTGACAGTGGAGAAGGGAGAACCCATAAGCAATCATACAACCCTAGTTCCTTACTCATCTTGGGGCCTCAGACAAAATTACAAAACTCCTGGAGAAGACAACCTGCGAGAACTTGCTGCACATTCTAGAAAACTCACGCGGGAGGAAAAGCGATAACTTTATCTAAGTAATCATCCTACTCATCAGTGGGCATTCAAGAAAGTTTTTGTAGATGTTTGTGTGCGCAACAGTTCCACTGTCTCCCAGATCAGTGAGGAACAATCTATATCACACGTACATATGTATTGATACATATAAAGTATAAACATACACTTAAAGTAATAACTACTTAAAGTAATAACTACTATCTACCAAAACCTTATCTGTTTACTGTCTTAAAGTGATAACTAAAAAAAAAACAGAAAGAAAGAAAAACACTTAAAGAGAATGCTTTTATTTGAACTCCGCTTCCAAGTTTCAAATGAGACAAAGAATTTCACTTCTGAGTTTTGTTGACTTCTTTTGCTGAGTAAAAACAAGGGGCCAACAGGCATACGCGGACAGGATGACCCCCTTTATTTATCACAAAATTCCCGCCAAGTAACAGTTCTATTATTCCATTTCTATGAAGTCAGCCAAGTCAACTGAGGCACAAGAGTTGGTTGTTTATTTTTATACCCTGCATCTGAATATATATATATATGTATATTTGTATATGTATATTTGACATAGTGGGTTTGCTCTATTAACATACTTAAAATGGAGGAAATTCACTATGTTAAATATATATATATATATATATATATATATATATATATATATATATATATATATGTACGTATGTATTTCTTTGACCTGAATTCCCCTCCGGAGGGGCTCCCTGAATTCTGGGACGTGGACGCAGCCCGGACCCAGGCAGGCAGCCGCCATGTGACAGATGCACCCACACAAGCAGACGCCACCTGCGCCTTGCGTGCATAGTGTGGAGCCCCCATTCCAACAGGGCCCCCCCACCCGCGAGCGTGGGGAAGGGGCCTCGGTGATGCCACGAGCCGCCCCCCTCGCCATCCCGGGGGGGTGGGGGGTCGCCCGGGGCCTGGATGCGGTGGTGGCTGAGCTGCAAGCCCGGCTGGCTGGCTGGCGCGGGCCGGGGTGGCTCGGCATCGGGGCGGCCCGGGGTGGGGGGGGGGGGTCCGGGCCCCCGGCGCATGCGTGGCCCGGGGCGCAGGCAGGCTTACCTGGTGCGCCGGGTGCGCCAGGACAGGGCGAGGAGCAGCAGGGCCGCGGCCAGGAGCAGGCCCGGGACGCCGCCGAGCAGCTCCATCGGGCGGGCGGGCGCGGGGTGCGGGGCGGAGGGGCGCGCGGGGAGCGGGCGGGCGGGCGGCGGTTCCGCGGCGATCCCCCCCCCCCCTCCTCCTCTCCTCTCCTCGGGGAAGGGCGAAGCCTGCGCAGCTCCCAGCGCCCCCGGCAATGTCCCCGCGGGTGCCCGGGGCCGAGTGACAAAGTTCGCCGAGTCCCCACCCCCTGCCCCCCCACCTCGCCCCGCGCGCACCGCCCCGCGCGGCCTCCTCCGCCCCGCAGCCCCCGGGCTCCCAGCGCCCGGGCCGCCCCGCGCGCACCGCCCCGTGCCGGTTACTCACCCGGGCCGGCCGGCAGGAAGGAGGCCCGCGGGCGCCGGGGCGGGGGGGGGGGGGGGGGAGTTTGGATTTCCCCGGAACCCGCGAGCGCTCGGGGGCCCGGGGCGGGGAGGGAGGAGAGGGGTCTGGGTGGGGATGGGGAGGGAGTCCCCGCGGCCCACGATCCCCGGGGCGCGGGGCGCAGGGGCGCAGGGGCGTGGGGAAGGGGGGCACCCCGTCCCCAGCCAGACCCAGGCAGCCCCCCGGGCCCGGCCCGGCCCCGCGGCCACCCGGCCTCCAGCCCGGACCCGGGCTCCCCCTCGGTCTTGGTGAGGACCCAAGGGGCGCAGACTCCCCGAGGCCGGGGAAAGGCGCCCAGCTCTGTGTCCACAGCCTAGCCGGGGTGCTCAGATCAGAACCATGCACACCAAGCCCGGGGAGTGCAGACCCGCCTGCGGAGGGGGGGTGGGGGGGACGAGATCCAGCACCACCGCCCTCACCTGGGAACAAGCAAGCACCCAACGGGCCCGAGTCACCTGCGGGGGGGCGGGGGAACGAGATCCAGCACCACCGCCCTCACCTGGGAACAAGCAAGCACCCAACGGGCCTGAGTCACCGCCTCCCACCTGGCGCTTCCCACAGGCCTACTTTCCCCTCCCTACTTCTTACAGAAAACGAATTAATGTATTGTCAAAGTGATGTGCCCGGGGTTACAGTTTCACGCGTGAGGGTGGGAGTCCATTTCTTATCCCACTTGTTACCTCCTCCCTCATTTTTCTCCCCCCTTCCCTCCTCCCCAATACCCTCCCCCAGGTCTTACAGTTGGTTGACAGCGTATTGTACTGCTGTTGCATTGGTTCACCTTTTACCCTTTGTCTCTCCATTTTGATGTTCCCCTTCTCTTCCCTCGTTCTGATAAACATTATATACAATACCCAGGGTACCACATCAGGGGTAAAACAATGGGGAAGAAAGAAAAAAAGAAAAAGGCATAATTTCACATGGTGCATTGAAAATAACAACATTGATAAGCCACTTGTTTCCGTAATTTGCAGTTCATTTGGCTTCGCGTCATCTTATGTGTTCATGTGTACATAGCTATTGAGCTGTTGTGTTACATCTCTCCCAACTTTTAAGCTTAGCAGTTCACAGAAAGTACAATGAAACTCGGGTTATGGTGATTTGCCTTGATCCCTTACTTGATAAATAACATTTTAACCAAAACGTGTTCCGTGTGTCCTTTCCATCTTGCAAGACAACCCTTTCGCAGTCCTGGACTTCTAACGTGGTCTCCCTGCCTTTCAACTTTGACCTTTCTTGTTACCATCCCCTAAAACACAGACATGCTCTAGGTTTCTGTGCAAACTCTTCATGTTAGTCCTAGGTTTTCCACCTATAATGAGCAATCATTTACACTGGACTCCACGTTCCAACTCTCTCTCTAGCATGGTTCCATTCACACCAAAGTACACCATTCACAACATCATGGCACAGAAGTATGTCCACTGTGATTTGTTGTATATTTGAAATTCAAATGTAACATCCTATATTTTCATTTGCCAAATCTAAATCTGGCTAACCTAGCTGGATTCCTCCTTAAGATTTCAAAGCAAACCAGCTATGAATGACAGCTGCAACATCCTAGCCACCTACCAGCTCCGTTCAGAAGCCAGCCAACGTTACTTCAACACTGCCTTGTGTACGTTGGACACACTGTTTAGGCTACAGTCAACAATCAGCACCTTAAAGAGCTCGACATGTTTCCCACTGCAGACTTGGCAATATCCAGATACAAAAACGTCCTCAATACTAGCTCATAAGTGGTCTAATCACACGACTTGTTTTCAGAAAACGTTGATTGTGAAACACACTGGCAAGGAGACTCAGAAACAAAATGCAAAGGGAGTGAAGAGAGATGCATTGGAGTCTTGAAAGGAAGGAAGAGCCCTGAGTGTCAGGATGACAGGCCACATTACCGAACCCCCCCCCCCCCCAAGTCCAGGTGCCCCTTGTCTATCTGATGCTTGAAGTGATGCTATGTGTTGGACGCGATGTGGCCCCGTGGATTCATGTGTTTGAGGCTTAGTCTTCCCAGGATGGCATAACCTTGAGAAGTAGAGCTAATGGGGAAGAATTGGTCAGGGCCCTGGGGCCACTGCCTTTAGCCTTTAGTTCTAATGGCGCCCTAGTTAGTTCTTTTAAAAGTGAATTGTTAGGAAAGAGTAAGCCTGACCCTGGGTCCCTCTCTGGCTCTCTGTCTTGCCATGCGTTCTCTCCTTCGCTCGTGTCATACTCCATGATCAGATAGAGCCAAGAAGGCCCCGCCTAGAAATTCAACCAACAGGGCTGACTCATCTTAGATTTGCAGCCTACTCACCAGCTAAATAAAACTCTTTTTTTGGATAAAATATACTTTGTTGTTTTAATTAAAAATTAACACAAGTTGTCAGCTTCTTTATACCCTCTTCTCTCCCTCTCCATTCTTCCCTCCCTCCCTTCGTTCCCCCCTCCCTCCATCTTTGGCAGGTATTCTATAACTGAGCCACATTTCAGCCCTTCTTTGTTCTCCTTCTAAAGTAATATTAGGGCTGAAACTCTAGACTTCTCTTTGATTCCCTAGAGCTTATTTAAAAGTCATCAACCCCCCTACATTTTAACATGGACATTCTAATTCTCCTACTCAAATGTGAAAAATATTACACTGGCTTCAACCTCCAAATCGCCAACTTAATCAAGAAATTTGCTGAATGAAACTATAGCACTGTACTTGGTCTGTTGGATCTGTAAAAAATAAATGGAATGTATTTTTTCTAATAAGCTAGAAAGGAGAGGACTAAAGGGACTCAAAGGATTCGTATGGAGTACAATAAAAGCAATCAGTCAACACGTGACTGGGAAGTGACAACGTGGGAATCTGGGAATACACTCCCATATGGCTTTAATCTTGTGGTTTCTGTGAAGCAAATGCTAGGGAAGGGTACAGCAGAAGCTTCCTTTACTGGGAAGCACTGTGGGAAATGTCAAAGTAGAATTCCACACATTCTTTTCCCAATATCATGATGTCTCTAAAGTCAAGATTGAATGTTCAAGTCTGGAAAGTTTCTATCAACTCTTCATATAACATCAAACCATCCTCCATTCTAATTCAGAAAACAATTTTTTACTTCTCCTGTAACTGATTTCTTAGCTCCTAACAGATTAGAAAGTAAGTCCACCACTGAGCAAACCTGTGAAGTAGAAGAGGAAAAAAAATGATGCAGAAAGAAAGAAGATGAACTACGTGTTTCACATACATTGTTTTATGTAATCATTAAGATGAATCTCTCATGTCAGTATTACTGGTAGGCTGATTATTTTTTTATCTGAAATACTTGGAGCAAGATGTGTTTGGGATTTCAGATTTTTTTAACTGTTGATATATTTACAGACATAACAAGATTTCTTGTGAATTCCACTCATGCCTAAACAATACATTTATTTGCCTTATACATCTTATACATATAGCCTAAAGCTAACTTTACACAAAATGGTATTATGTCTGCATTTTAACTGTGACTTGTCAGTCTCCTCTCCTCTCTTCTCCCTTCCTGTCCTCTCTTCCTCTCTCCTCTTCGCCCCTTCTCTTCCCTTTCCTTCTCTTCTTCCCCTTCTTCCTCTCCCTCCCCCTTCTTTGTATCTATCTCTGTCTGTCTGTCTCTTAATGCTTAACAATAGTAACTCCATTTTATTTCTGACAACTTCTGTAGACATCATCAAATGAACCCCTGACCTTTTTTATGTAGCACAGTCCTCTTGGGCAAAATAGTTATAGGAAGTTTTCTTATCTCCCTGGTAAAGTTGTCTCTTGGTTTTCACTTTTTCTTCTGAATTTTCTCCTTCAAACACCATTTATATCTTACCTTTGAAATGTAAACCAACTCAACTCTTACATTTTACCTGAGGAAACTGGGAGTCCTCCCATGCCAATGGGCTATCAAGACTATTTTGAAAATAAAATCATCATCACTAAAGATAACAATTAAAAATATTTTTCAAAGATATATTCTCTTTCAGGAATGTAAGTAGAGTTCAAGGAAATTGAAGGGAAATGGTATCTTCTCCTATCTTTCCTTAAAGATGCCCTAATCCCACTGACTGGTCAACCAAAGTATATATGAATGGACAGATATGAACATGTGTCTTTTTGTATTTCTGAGTGCACTGCATCTTTTCTTCTCTTGCCTTTCCCTCCCCTTTACTGGCTGCCTTCTCAATCTAGAGACTTCTCAGAACTTCCTCTTCCTGCCTGTGGATATTTCAGTTCATCAAAATTCTTTCCTATTCCCAATGTCTCTTTGTTGTTGTTTCTCCTTTATCAGTTCTGAACCATCTGGAAACCTCTTCCTTATCTACATTCTCACTGCTAGTATCAGCAAAACTCAGGGCCTGGAATAAGTAATGCCTCTCCATGCAAAGGTAAGATAATACTGAAAGGAAGTTTCTGAAGCTCACATAGCCATTAAAGCACATACTTTGTATATTAAAATGAGTTTATTAGTATTCTACCTGCTGCTTTTCATTGAATCTATGAGTCAGGAATCAGAACCCAATTGTGTTAAAATTAGAAGTCTGAAAATAAGCCATCATTTCTTTAGAATTGATAAAGTATTCTTCAAACGTTATGTCACTTGACCATTTGGTAACTCAGCTGAATATTTTCTACATTTTTCACACATTCCCTATAGCCTCCCAAACAATGGGCACCATGTCTGTCTGTCAGTTTTCACCAAGGTACACACAGTACTTGGCACAGTATACTGCAGTTAGTAGATTTTCAGTGAATGTTTGCTGAATGGATGTAAATTAGACAACTAGTTTTTAGAAATGTTTGCTGAATAATTTAAAATTAAATAACTATTTTTTTTTTTTTAGAAATGAGTGGCTTAGGGAGTAGCCATTATGTGCTGACCACTGAGCTAAATATCTTCAGCTTGGTTTATTTGAACAACATTTCCCTGAGCTGGACTAAGTTCTGGAGCTAGAAAGTAAAAATATATATCTATTTTTTTTAATTTACCAATCTGATATTACCAATCTGTACATTTCCTATTGTATGGGGTTGACTCACTCTATAGAATTCCTTTACAGATCCCATTTGTTAAAACTTATTGCAATTTAGCTCTGTGTGTGTGTGTGTGTGTGTGTGTGTGTGTGTGTGTGTGTGTGTGTGTGTCTGGGCCATTTTGCTCAAGGCCAGTGCTCTATCATTTGAGCCACAGCTCCACTTCCGGCTTTTTGGTGGTTGATTGGAGACAAAAGCCTCAAAGACTTTTCTGCCCAGGCTGCTAGCTTGGAACTGTGAACCTCAGCTCACAACCTCCTGTGTATCTAGGATTACAGGTGAGCCACTGGTTGTTACCTAGCTGATTTTAGCATTTTTCTAAAAGATATTTCTAGATCTTGCATCAATATTTATAAATTACTAAACCTTCAATTTGAACAAATTTCCATGAAGACAGAACTAACAGAGCAACAAAGTATAGTTCAAGTTGATTAGTTTTTGAGAAATAAGAAACCAGACACCAGTACTAATATTACTAAGTTTTCTTTTGCATTGTTTTCCTAGAGAAATCATTTGGGTTAGGCTGATAGAAAATTTATGAGTCACATCCAAATCTAACATTCTGTGGTAGGTGTCTTATCTTGACATCTTCCTTTGTGCTAAATGTAAAGATTTACCATGTGTTGGTGGAACAAGAGGATGAAACCATCCTGAGTCCCTTCCAATAAGATATTTGGGGTGATAAGGGGTATATAAGTTGTTTAGAAAATAGAACATCAATAGGAGAGAGAAAGGATAATTTTTAGATTAGTAGGGGTTTTTCCTCCTTTGTGAAAACCAAGGAAGAGTGTAGCCCCCCAAGCTCCTAGAAACAATAGGGATTGTAAATTTTTACTGTCTTAAGAGTTTACTCTTAGCTTCTCTAACTCTATTTTGGTGACTCCACGCTAAAGGGCTGCACCTCCACCCATGAGACTAGTTCCTCATAGTTGGACATTTAAAAATATGTGTAGCCCTTGTGTTGTGCCAAGTTGCAAGACCACCCCCAAGAAGACCACCGAGATTTAGACACTCCGAAATGCAAAAGCAAGGCAAGGCTTCATTTAACGAGCTGCCAACTCGGGCCTCGTCCTACCCACCGACACAGCGGAGGCCAGGAGGAAGCCCCGAGCTGTGATTACACAGGGCTTATAAAGGCAAAGAACAAGGTTACAACAATCAGCTGTGCAAGCAAGATTAGAACACAGGTACAAATCTAATTGGCTCAGGGTTCGATTCTAAAATGGGGTTCACGTGGTGGGGCCTGACTTCAAAGTCTGGCACCTCATTTCCCCCTTTTTCTTTTTGGTATCTTGGGAGCCAATCATGGCTCCATTCTGTCCATTTCAATGGCTTGCATGTCTAGGGGATGATATAGAGGTAAGGCATGGGCCATTAGGGCCCAATGTACTAACCAAAGGGCCTGTCACCATTTCTTACAAGAATATTCTCTGTACCTCTGTTCTGCATGTCTCTAGTTTATCCTGCCTCATCTTCCCAAAAACAACTCTGGTCCCTTGATTTTAAAGGGGGGCTGATGGGTGAAGATCATCCATCTTCTGTAACTTCTTCAGGCTGACTCAGGGGCGTAGACCTTACCTAGCCAGGAACCTATAACCTTAGTCTCAGTCTAACTTTCTTTTCTTGAGGCAAAGGCAAAGCGGCTGAGTTGGGTGCTTGGAGACCTCCCATGTTCCATCACGGTAGTTGTCATCCAGGGCAAAGGGGTCAGCTGGCCTGGCGTGGAAGCAATGAACCCAAGTGGCGATGCCGTCTAGGGTCCCTTCCACCGTGGTTAATCTGTTGATTGAGGGCATTGGCAAGCTGACAGGCCTTTAACAGATCTCAATAAGGACAACACAATCTCAGGTCTACAAGCTTTCTTTCCTAAACAGATCTATCAGCTTAAAATTCTTACTGCCAATCAGGGCTTTGAGTAAATGTGGGGGGTAAGATTTTAATCTATCTCATTTGACAAACGTACCCTTACTAACCACTATCACAGATGACTGGCAAATTCCTGCCCAGTAGACAGACATGTGCATTGGAAAGGCATGCTTATGAACTATTCTTCTAGGACTTCCCGGCTTTGATTAACTTTTGAAAGGCCAAATAGGAGTGACTCTAGGATCTGACACCATCTCTGCCATCCAAGCAGTGGCTTACTGCCTTTGGATGCTCCATCACTTTTGTCCCAGGAGTGACTTTCGACTTGGACTCAGGGCCTGAGTGCTGTCCCTCAGCTCTCCAGCTCAAGACTAGCACCCTACCACTTTTGAGCTCCACACCACTCCGTTCCCAGCACTCTGCTGGCTGATTAGAGACAAGTCTCTCACAGGGACCTTTCTTTGCCCGGGCTGGCTTCGAACCGCAGATTCAGATCAATGAGTCTTATAAGGGGCCACTTTACTCCAATTATAAGCAACAAGGTGGTCCACACAGAAGTAGTTTTTAAGCATGCTCTCTTACCTGGAACTTATTAAGGGTCAGTATTAGATCTTGACAAACTTGTAGGAATCACCTGTGCTTCTCTGTGGGCCTGCTGGAAACTGTTACAAAAAACCTACAAAGAAGCTGGAATGGCAATTAAACATTTTGGTAGCCATAATTCTCCTATTCTCACTTTGCAATAATTATTTAGGACAATTTTACTTCCAAATTTCTTATCTAGAAATGTATTCTTGATTTCCAAAGCCTTTTTACTAACCCAACACTAACACAACATTTTAGCTTTTATCTGCATCGGAAAAACTGAAGCTCACAGGCAATCTGAAACCAGGTGCCGCCCTTTGCCTACGGGCTGCTTGTTTCAAAAGAGCCTTTTTTTTTTTTTTTCTTCAGTCCCAGTTACTGCATGGCATGAAGACCCCTGAATTTAAACTTAGTTTTGCATCATACTGCAGTCTTGAACATGTTCACACTCACACATGCACACACACATTTTCAAAAGATCTTAAAGCGCGCTGAATAAGCATCAGCCGTACATTTTAAGACAAAAACCTTTAACAAATGATTTTAGCATTCTCCAGCTTCATTTTCCAGGGCTTGATAGTTTTAGTAAAACATTTTTAGTCTTAGTAAAACATTTTAGCGCACCAAACAATTTTCTGCTTAAGAAGGCTGGGTGGGGGGTCCCCCAGAGTTCTTTTTTTGCGGACATTCTCACTGATTGACTGATTGTGGGCTGTCACCTGTACATCTTTCCAGTGAGCTAAAGTCAAGTCCAGGGGAGTGGAAGGAACGTTCCCCATCATCCGTTTGTCAGTCAGGCACAGTGCAAGAAAAAAACACACAAAAATGAGCTATCTCCTTAACCTCCCTCCAGTGAGCTAGGATCAAGTCTAGGGGGCTAGATGGAGGTCCTCAAGATAGAACGTTATCCATAGCTCTGATCAGATGTTCAGTCCAAAAGGCTACAAGAAACAAACAATTAATACAAAAGGAGGAAAACACACAGGCCTAAGAAAAGCTACGAGTTGGAGATCTCCCAAGCTGGCCCACAACCTCCTACAAGGGTGCAGAAGGAATGGACCCGAGTTGGCCCACAACCTCCTGCAAGAAGGAGTGGACCCGAGTTGGCCCACAACCTCCTGCAAGGGTGCAGAAGGAGTGGACCCGAGTTACGAGTTGGAGATCTCCCAAGTTGCCCCACAACCTCCTGCCAGGGTACAGGAGGAGTGGACCCAAGTTGGCCCACAACTTCCTGCCAGATAAGCAGAAGGAGCAGACCCAAGTACAAGGTGGGCGGGTTGAGTCTCATTTAGGAGGCCCTCCTGGTCAGTTCCGGCCAAAAACCAAACTGACTCGCGCCCTACAAGTATAAGCAAAAGCAAAACAGACAGACAAATTACAGGACAAGACAAATGAACAGTGCTGTTTTCTTACCTTCGGAGTCTGGGATCTCGGGGTCTCTAGGGCTATCCCGGACGAGCCCCCAAATGTTGTGCCAAGTTGCAAGACCACCCCCAAGAAGACCACCGAGATTTAGACACTCCGAAATGCAAAAGCAAGGCAAGGCTTCATTTAACGAGCTGCCAACTCGGGCCTCGTCCTACCCACCGACACAGCGGAGGCCAGGAGGAAGCCCCGAGCTGTGATTACACAGGGCTTATAAAGGCAAAGAACAAGGTTACAACAATCAGCTGTGCAAGCAAGATTAGAACACAGGTACAAATCTAATTGGCTCAGGGTTCGATTCTAAAATGGGGTTCACGTGGTGGGGCCTGACTTCAAAGTCTGGCACCTCATTTGTTCCTCTCTGTATCTAGATAGCAACCATAGTAATGGATTGTAAAAATGACCATAGTAATAGATGATAGAAATAACCATAGTAGTAGTTACAGAAATACCATGGCCACTGTCAGGTTGATTCACTTATGATTGAGTACTGGATTGTTTTAGCCCCCTCATGTTTGCCTAGTTGATATTAGAGAAACATGGTAACAATTGTTAAAATAAAGTTGATATTAGGTCAGCCTGACCGTGAAATTCTGCTTCTGTAAACAGTTTGCTTAACCCGTTTGAGACTTGCTCTGACCCCATGTTAACCCTGCGTCAGTGCTATGTGACCCCCTGCTGTAGAATGCATGGCTTCTACCTTTAAAAACCCAGCCCTGCGGTGGCTCACTGCTGTTCTTTACCATCCCAACATGGTGGCAAGCAGACGCTGTGCACAGCTAAATAAAGACTCCTAGCCCAACTGACTGAGAGCTGGTGATGTTCTTGCCGTGGGTGCAACAACTGGGTGGCCAGGACACTGCATTTCTTGGAGGCCCCAGTGAGATCCCACCCTCGGGCCTGGGAACCCGGAGCAGGGGAAGACCCTTCCACCAGTAAGGGGGGCCACCGAGAGAAAGCTTTATCCTTGGCCCAGGTCTGGACTGATGATGAGTTAGGGTTTCCCCCCCCCCAACCCTCCTTTCACATCCTTTAGACTTAGCTCAGATCCTTAGAGAATAAAGGCTATTAAAGAAGGGAAAGGATACTGAAGGGTGAAGAAGACGACTGAAGGACTCTGTATATATTCATATGAAGACAATAGTACTGAAACCTATCAAACACTGTTTGAAAACTGAAGAAGGGAGTGGAGGATTAAGATTTGTTCAAAGCACACCCTGCACGTGTGTGCGATTATCTTGATGAAACTGTATGTTATTCACGGATGTGAATTCAAAATATAACACATAAACTAATAAAATAAAAGGAAAGAATGATTTTGCTAAACTATTTCTAAACTACTGAAAGCACAAAACAGTATCCTGTTATGACTCGTGTGTGCACATGGAACATAAAAGGGAACTGGTCTTTATTTCATGGACTAACAGTCTAGACTTTGGTGATCAAAACCTGCAGTGTGACCGGTGATTTCCAGCCACTCACCTCCATGGTGGGGGACCTGTTGTTTTGCAGTCCCTTACTTACACATCCTGTTAGCCAAAAGCTCACATTTTTGAGAGCTTGCTTATCTCTGGTTGCTCATCAGCCTTCTTAGCCAGTTGTTCTTCTAATTGGCCACTCGCTTTCCAAAGTCTCAGCCTCACTTGTTCCTTTTCTTTTTCTCACTAGAAACTCTAAACAACAACAACAACAAAACTTTAAGCTTTAAAAATTAGGCCAGGTGAAGAAGTGGCACAGTGGCTCAATTGGTAGAGTGCTAGCCTTGAGCAAAAAAGAAGCCAGAGGCAGTGCTCAGGCCCTGAGTTCAAGCCCCAGGACTGGCACAAAAAAAGAAAAAAGAGAAAAATTAGGCCAGGTGAAATCTATCTTGACTTGGTCTTCCTTCCCATCTCTCTAACCATCATGCTATCGAATGACAGCATGGATCTCTCTTTTACCTGGCCCTACATCTGCTCCTCTCACTTGCCCATGCCCCCACCACACGAGTTATCATCGCCATTATTTTTTAAATGTAGATTGAGTCATATTATTACATGATTGCAACTACCTATAATGACTTTCTAACTGGTAAAATATGAATTCCTTTACCTCCAAGCATGTACAGTGCTCATTTACTATATCCTAACTCATGTGGCATGGGGGACAGGGAATGAAGAAGAAAAAAGAGAGAAAGGAGGGGAAAAGAGAAAGAGAGGGTAAGAGAGAAAAGGAAAAAGAGGGAGAGAGGAAGGAGAGAAAAAGAAAGGAAAGGAAAGAGAGAAAAGGAAAGAGAGCCGGAGTCTACAGGGAAAAGCAAGTGGGAGGTATGGCCAGGTGGATTGGATGTGACCTCAGAGAAGGGGGAGGGAACAGCCTCCAGCCCTGCCAGTTACCTAGGTAACACAGGTACTGGGGCATCTGCATGAAGCCCTCCTGGGGTGGACCTTACAATGCTAAGTACACCTTCCTACTGACTGCAGGTGCTTCAGTAAGTTATCATGGTGTCTTCAGTCTTTTTACATAATCCTTCTTCTACTTGTGGTCCGACATACATACCTCTTTAGCCTCCCTAAACTGCAAACTGCCTTCTGAACTACAATCAAATATCATTTACCTGGGGAAGAACTTGTTCCTGGTTCCCTAAACGAGGTTAGTACAACCTCTTCTTTGCCTACTTAGCATGTTGAATATCATCTTGCTAATTCTTAGGACCATTTAGCATAATGACTTGAGAATTTCTCCACCCCAATGCCAACTTCTTTAAGTAAGGTCATTGCTTGCTTAGTTCATTGCTGTACCTTCATACTTATGAAGGTCTTCCATCTTCAATACACTTGGCTTTTGCATATTTACTGAGTACATAAAACAATCAATCACTCAGTTGATATTAAACAAAATTGATCATTTAAAGAGACCATTTAGCATTTATGAATCGCATAGCCAATGTGAGTTATTCTTTAAATCTCATAACAACTCTGGGGGCTAAGGCCTGGGTATTGTTCTTGAGATTTTGTGCTCAAGGCTACTGCTCTACCACTTGAGCCATAGCTCCACTTGTGCCTTTTGGGAAACTTAATTGAGATAAGAGTCTCACAGGCTTTCCTACCTGGGATGGCTTTGAATCATGATCTTCCGATTGTAACTTCCTGAACCTGGCTAGTCTCTCTTCTTATTAAGAATTGTAAAGTTTATTACAATAGAAAGACAGTTTCAGAGGTGAGAGTAGGTCATTTCCAAAAGAGAAGCACAGAATGATCACCACTTCTACTTCAGTACAGGCTTTTACTGAAGTTTCAGAAGTTTGGGGAATTAGGTCCCTCTCCAAGACAAGCACCTATGGAATGGTTGGTGTGAACGTGTACAAGAATTACAAAATACGTGAAGAATAATTCTGCACATGTGATTACCCATGACCACCTAAAAAAGACCCACAAAAGCATTTTAAGTTACAATGAGATTAAAATGGCAAGGTAGAGAGCAAAAGGCAACTCTAGGTCCAAGAAAGAGAGAGAGGGAATGGAGAGGGAAAGAAGGGAAAGCGGGATTTATTTAAAGAAGTAGGCTCACATGACTGTGAACGTTTGGCAGGCCCCAAATCTGAGGGTTGCCCACAGGGTGAATTCCATTAGAAGAATGGCCATTTGAGTGCAAAATAAGTAGCTAGCAGAATCTTAATGCTAAGGTTCTGTTACTCTTGGATTACTTTAGGTAACAACTGTGTTGTCTGAAAAGCAGACATGAAACATATTATGAGGATAATAGTTTTGCTTAATAATTAGATTTTACTGTAAGAGCTAAGATAGTAAAGGTAAAGAAGGGAAATTTGCAAGATCTGCAAAAGAAATATCGGCCAAGATACCTGATGCATCAACATGTGGATCTTGTAGAAAAATCAGGAAACACAGGCTGGGAATATGGCCTAGTGGTAAAGTGCTGGTCTCATATACATGGAACCCTGGGTTCGATTCCTCAGTACCACATATATAGAAAAAGCCAGAAGTGGTGCTGTGGCTCAAGTGGCAGAGTGCTAGCCTTGAGCAAAAAGAAGCCAGGAACAGTGCTCAGGCCCTGAGTCCAAGCCCGAGGACTGGAAAAAAAATAAATAAATAAATAAATAAATAAGGAAACACAAGCACATTTAATACCAAAACTAGAACATGAATAGGAGGCGAGTTGGGAGAGTATACAGGGAGCCTTAAGATACTAAATCTGTAGCTAAGCACACTAGTGGTTTGCTTTGGAGTTACTTTGAATCAGCTAGCCAACATGTAGACAGATTAACAATACAGAAAGTGGACTAGGATGAGAAATAATTGGAGAAGTATAGGTACAGAGAGATGTTTTGGTGATTGGAGTCAATCAGAGCCTCTCAGTTTCATCACTTACTGCTGTTACACAAACAACCAATTTTGTGAACTTCCATTTTCCTAGGTATATAAGTGGGTAAAGTATCTATCAAAAGTTTCCTTTTATGTCCCCTTATGTATTTTGTAGTCTCTTGTCCATTTTCAAGTTCACAGTGGAATTTTCATCATAAATTAAAAAGTTTCAAAAGATGTGATATCTGGTATATTTTAATGATCAACATTTGGTGACAAAATTGTAATATTATTTTCAGTATATCTATCTAGTGTGATCTAAATACTAAAGCAATTTTATGCCCTCCATCAATTTTTAAAACACATGAATAAGCTCTTTTTTAACAACCAGAAATTTCACAATGTTCCATTTTCTCCTTGAACTCCTATTTCCATTCCATTTCTTACACAAAATTTTATCATGACATAATATATTTTTATGCTTGAAGGTCTTTTATTGATAACATTTTATATCTTTCTGCAGTAAAAATGTATATAAACTCAAATTAGCTTTTATATTCTCTGTGACCATAAGACCTATTATATTTTTATCTGCATTAAGATATTTTTACAATTAACACTAACACATTATTGAACAAAGAAACTTAAATGTACTACTGAAATTAGTTAGTAAACCTAAAATTTCAAAATTTAGTTAGCCATGCACATTTTAATATCACCTATATGCATTTGTGCTATGTGTATCTGCCATCTTTGAAAGTGAGGAATGTGGATTCCTTCATTAGCAATACATTCAGCTTACTTGATCAATCCCACCTCTGTGTAACCATCTTCCCATCTTGCCCAATTTCATTGCCGGTTCCCTTCATCCTGCTTGGGTTCCCACTCTTTGAGGATGAGCTTGTTCTGTTTCCTCTTTTGGGTTATTTTGTTCTGCTCTGCCTACTGGCATTTGCTCTAAATTATTCAGAGGAGAAATGAGGGAGAAAGGAAGAGATTTAAAAAAAATACATTCCCTTTTGCAAATTTTTGAACTCTTGTAATTCTGAAATAGGCTGAGAGTCAAGACAGAGAGCTTGTCGCATTCTGTTTTGGGCAGTGTGTGACAGAATACCTGAGATAAGGAAGTTTGGAAAGAACAGAAATCTGTGCTTACAGTTCTTAAGGCTGAGGTGAATGTGCTCCTGTCAGCCAAGTCTTCTTGCTGTGTCAGCCCATGGCAGAAGTTGGAAGAACAGAGAACATAGGGGAGAGGAAATGGACTGAACTCATCCTTTTACCAGGAAAACACTCTCCTAATAATGGCAATGATTCGAGGATGAGGAAAGAGTTCTCATGGTCTAACTATCTTTTAAAGAGCTCACTTCTCAACACTGTTACGTTAGATATACTAGAAGTTCAGATGGTTAACCCTCAAATGAACATTAGGCACACAGTCAAACTATAGCAGAGCTTTTCCTTGAATTTCTCACAGAGTAAAATAATCCAGCTATATACTACTAAAACACTTTTGTTTTGCTTTATTCCAGAGTTTCTTCAATATCCACGATTCTGATGAGTGTTGGGCACTCCTCCCCCAACTTGACAAATATCTGATTTCAAAATTTCTCAGCATGGCCCATACACCCGATTACTAATTTCCCACTTTGTTTACAACAGAAACAAAAGTATGAGCAAGGAAAGGCAGAAGCTCTTTCATAGGTTTATGGTGACTTGATTAAAGAAGGCTTCAGACACCTGGGCAATAGTCAGGATGGGAGAAAAAGAATATATTTTGCAAATGGTGTCAGTTTGGTCGTGAGATGAAGTAGGAAGGTAAAAGCAGATTGCAATTAGCGCAGGCCTATTCTCAGGCAAATGAATTATAACAAAAAGTAGAAGTTGAAAGTATGGAAATGGAATTTCTGTTTTTCAAACTATTTTTATCATCTTTAAGGGGCTGTACCACGGAATTGCTACTCAGCAAAGCAGTTGATGAGTACAGTGTGTCTTGATCAATGTTGCCACATTCATTATTCTCCCCGCCCCACCCTTTCTTTAATTTTCTTAATTTTGTAGGCTATACATTAAATTTGTTACTGCATTCTTCCTCCTCTTCATTTCTCTATCCATTCTCCTTGACCTTTCAAATATCCATTTCAAATGCCCTTTCAAATACCCATTTACTGGTGTTTGTTTTCTTGAACTATGATTTTTTTTCCTTTCTAAGGAATTACACTGTTGAGTTCTTCCTGAAATCTTCCATGTATTTCAATTAATACATTTATGTACACTTGAATGCCACCCAAGGTATTTACTTGCTTGTTTATAAACAAATTCTAGCTTCCACATAGGATAGAAAAACTCAACCTTTTTCCTCTCTAGTCCTAACTTAATTTAACATATTTTTTTTCCAGGTCTGCTAATGGCAACTAAATTCTTGGAAATCTCTACTGTGCTTCATAGGTATGCATTGCTAATTGAGTTACTGGCTTTAGTGCTCAAAACATGACTACATTTTAACAACTTGATAGCTGTGGGGGAAAAAAACAATTTATGCAGGTAATGTAGAAATACCCACAAGTTAGAGTGAAGTGAAGCATGTTCAATGTTCTTCTGTTACAGTAACACAAACTAGCAAGAATCAAAATCTGTTTCCAGAGAGGATGAAGGAGTTTATTGCCAGCAACCTTAACCAAACGAGGATCAGAAAGAAGGTCTCAGCCTCGTGATGTCCCCCGTCTGACCTGAATCAAGAAGGCTGTGATTAGAACAACCCTGGTCAGAATAAGGATGGACAGGGCCCCCTCCTTTGGGACCCTTGTGAAGAGGTGTTATCATTATTATTATTTTTTTTTCCCAGTCATGGGGCTTGAACTGGGCCTGGAGGCCATCCCTAAGCTCTTTTTGTTCAACACTAGGACCCCTACCACTTAAGCCACAACACCACTTCTGGCTTTTTCTATGATTACCTGGAGATAAGAGACTCGGGCTTTGAACCGTGATTGTTGGCTGCGGTGAAGTCTTCCTGCGGTGGCCAGCGTTCTGGGTGCTCGGGTTCTGCCCGGCTGCCTGAGTCCTGACCCGGCCTGACTGGGGGGCCTCACCACTAAAGTCAACCCCCTCCCAATCAATTTCCCGCTCACACCCCACCCCACCATCCATTTCCAGTACACCGTACACATTCCCGCTTCCCTCGTCTCACCTCATTCCCACAGGTCCACGGCCCCACCATTCCACCCATTCATTCATACTGATTGCTCAGCTATTGGCTCTCATGATTGAGTCCTAGTCTTTGATTTAAGAGTCATAATGTCCTCTCATACAACAATAGAACGAAAATCACAGGTTGGATTTGCACATGATAACTCAAAGACAGTTTGGTGTGCAGGGTATTTTGTGAGAATTAAAGAATAGTAAGGGGCTGGGGATATGACCTAGTGGCAAGAGCGCTTGTCTCGTATACATGAGGCCCTGGGTTCGATTCCCCAGCACCACATATACAGAAAACGGCCAGAAGTGGTACTGTGGCTTAAGTGGCAGAGTGCTAGCTTTGAGCAAAAAGAAGCCAGGGACAGTGCTCAGGCCCTGAGTCCAAGCCCCAGGACTGGCCAAAAACAAACAAACAAAAGAAATACTAAGAAATGGGGAAGAGGCAGATTGGATCAGAGTTCAGCTGTAATCTAAGATCAACAAAGTGTTGGCCAGTATTTTGAGAAGTCTAGATAATTAACAGAGTGTCCCTTGATGGGACAAATTAGTGGAGCAGCTTAGCCAGATCTTTATACCCCCTTTTAGCCAGATCTTTATACCCCCTTTTAGCCAGATCTTTATACCCCCTTTCACACTGTCAGTAGGGATGAGTTGCCGGGGAAGGCTGTCCCCTTGGGTGAGGACTCCTCTAAAGCTGACTTGAAGGACTCAGAACAAGAGCTCTGACAGGGAATCACGAAGGCATGTCTCTAAACCTGCCACAAAAATGCAATAAAACCTTCTCTTCCTGTCCCAAATTTTACTTATCTATATGTGACTACAGAAGATCAAATGATAGAAAAACTTGGATGTCCTCGCTTTTTATTTAGGATTGGTAAAGAAGGAACATTCTCAAGTGATTAGGGGAGAAGCCTCCTAGCAAACCTAAAATAGGGAAGTAAAAAAGGTAAGCTCTCCATAAGATGAAAAAAGTCCCTGGGTTTGAATGGTACCACATAGCAGAATCTCCTGTAAGTCCATTCCAGTCTTCTAGGGAATGTTGCACAGTCACAAAGCAGAGTTTATGTCACACTGGTCTTTCCAGAGTGGCCACGGGGGCGGGGGGGGGGGGGGGGGGAAGATCACATTTTTCCATCTAGGCTGACTCTTGCTCCCTGGAATGCACTTCCCTGCCAAGTCCCGATGAATAGAGGAAGATATAAAGACTGTTTGTTTATATTGTGAGGTTGATCTCTGCAAATAGCTTTGTGTTATTTGTTCGAGAGAAGCAATTAATTCTTTTGTATTTCTTCTTTGGGTTTTCCCAGATTTCCACAAAGCACTAGATACTTAATAAAGACTTTTCAGAACAAGGAAAGTGAAACCTTTTTCAAAGTGATTTTCGAATCCCACTCATGTTAGGCAGCTTTGGCCAAATGCTCAGTTTGCACTTGCCTTTGTGCAGTGTACACATTTGAAGGGCTGTGGCCATCTTTTGTTGCATGCGTTTGTTCATCTCTTGATAAAGCGAAATATTCATATGCATATGATTACATAAGACCTCTCTGAGGATTCTTGAGGTTGATTATATTTGTCTTCTGAACATCTTCCAGTACTTTTTTAAATTCAATAACTGAAAAGTCAGGTGTTGGTTTGTTGTTTTTTTTTTTGGTTTGTTTATTTGTTATCAAAAGTTGGGGAAAGGAAATAAATGTGGATGTGACTTATATTTGTCCATCAGGGCGTGAGGTATGTATCAGATTTGATAGATTAATGTAAGCAAATAAAAAAATAGAAAAGGAAGAAAAATGACCTCTTTACCCAGCTCAGAGGTGATGTCACAGAGAAAACCAGCAAATGGAACTTGACTTAGCATTTTGAGGCCTCATTAAAAAATGAGCTGCATTCGACAGATGTGCAGTTGTGTACATTTTTAATCTCAGCCATATGGAGGCAGAAATACTGAAACAGTTCTATTCCAAACAGTTATATCTATGGAAATGCACAGGAAATGATGAGTTTCATTTAGAGATGAGAAATAAAAATAAGTGACATAGCAGCTCTCTAAGTTTCTATGGAGCTTGGTGCTGTAGGGACCGTCCACTCCTGTTATCTTAGCTACTCAGGAAGGTGAGATCTGGAGGTGCGAGGTTCAGAAGCCCCCTGGCAAAATCATTTCATAGACTTCATCTCCAATTAAACAGCAAAATGCTAGGCTGGAGGCATGGCTTAAGTGGTAGAGTGACAACTGTGAGGAAGAAAGCTGGGTGTAGAGCGTGAGGCCATGGTGCTGACCAAAAAAAAAAAAAAAAAGTTTATATAAGACGCCCAGCAAAGCATGAACAGTGAGGAATGAAGTCTGGAGGCCTTTAGTAGACATATTAAGGTTCCATGTGATTTTTCTATTTAATTTGGAAGAAATCTGTGTTAGTGTGCCTTGATAGTATAGTTATTTAGACCTTTTGTTTTGAGGATGAACATAACAATGGATAATGAATCTCTTATGACCTGATGTTTTATGTTTTACTGTTCATCAACCTACTAGGAAGTGTCTCAACCAAGAGACACTAATGAACCAGGTCTGGTTCTTGGAGGTCACAACTTATTAAAGTGCTAGTAATATTCACATTGACAGCTGCTACAGTCTTACTATACTACGTAGTTAATCAATTGTTTTGCTAAATTAAATTGCTATAAAACAGCTGCTTTTTCTCCTTAAATTAACAGAGTATGAATCACACAGATTTTACAGGATATTTATCTATGCTCATATGCTCTGGTAAAGGAATAGCAAGTTCTTTCTCTTAAATAGCAATAATAAGTGTGAATTTGTAACCAGTTAGCTTCTATTTGTTCTTTTTTTTTTTTTGGCCAGTCCTGGGCCTTGGACTCAGGGCCTGAGCACTGTCCCTGGCTTCTTCCCGCTCAAGGCTAGCACTCTGCCACTTGAGCCACAGCGCCGCTTCTGGCCGTTTTCTGTATATGTGGTGCTGGGGAATCGAACCTAGGGCCTCGTGTATCCGAGGCAGGCACTCTTGCCACTAGGCTATATCCCCAGCCCTCTATTTGTTCTTAATTACTTCTTTTAAGTTAAAAAATATTGTAACTGCGTATGTCTCTCATATATACATATATTTTATATGTGCTATGTGTGCTCTGTATGTTATATAGTCGCATATAATACATAGATAAATAAAAACTACGGCATATGCAGGCTCTGTGTTTGCAGATAGAAGTTTGCTAGTTAATTTTGGGGTGTGGATCAATGTAGATCTGATTTTTAAATAATAAAATTGAAATGAGGTGAGGTAGTCTGTGGTGAAACGGAGCTAATTAGCATCTACATTAACCAAGTGGGCCTTTACAAGGTCTTTACCACTCTTGTGACATGGTTTCTTGCTGTGAGTTAATCGGTATAAAGCAAGCAATATGCATGCCACACAGTAAAGCACGCCATAATTATTTCTGTGATACTATGGTTTGAACTCAAGGCCTCATGGTTGCTGACACTTTGCCACTGGATCCATGCCTCCAACGCTGCTTTTTACTAGGGATTTTACTAGGTATTTTTGAGATGGAGTCCAGGAAGCTTTTCCGCCCATGCTGGTCTCAATCTACAGTCCTCTAGGTCTCAGCCTAATCACCAACACCCCATTCTACAGTATTATTCATTATAAATAAAATCACATTCAAAGGTTGAATCTTATAAACCTTAGGTGGAAGAAAGGAAACTACGTTGAAAAAGAGCAGTTGGACATTGACATGCAACGTCACAAAGCAGCAGTTTGTTGGTAGCAGTCTCTGGGTTCTGGTTTGTGTGGAGAAATGTGATTTTATGCAGATCACAAACTATAAGACAGTCTAGAATAGATTCACACTGAATAAAGCTATGAGAGATAGATATGTAAATCAAGATGCCAATGTGTTAATTTGTGTTCTCAAGTACTGAAATACTTGAATTCTCCATTGAGAGTATCAAGGGTGAATCAAATATGTGGTTTGGTGCGGGGAGAAGGAAAAAAAAAAAACAAGACAAACCACGTGTTTGCGAGGAAATGTATCTGAGACTAGAGGGAAAAGGAAAAAAAAAAAAAGTAAAATCCAGGTTTAGAATGAATGGAATATCATTCCCTGTGAGCATTAGAGTCTGTCTTCCTCCTGAGGTATACATGAAAAGTGGTACATTGCTGCTCCTTCTTACTGTAATTCATTCTTTTTTGGAGACCATTGTGACATACTGTGTCTTCAAAAGATGACGGCTGCAGTTTTGCAGCTCACAGGACTCCTGCCAGACGTTCGTGATGAGGTAGAGCACGTCACTATGTGCTTCCATCTAGGTGAGCCCAGTGAGTTGAACCAAAGGAACACAGCACAAAATGATAATGGGGCTGATTTCACATGGAGAGTCTCGCGGTCTTGGCAGTTTCTTCTTCCTCAGAACTCAGTTTACCTGAGCTATCTATCTATTTGCAAACTCAGCTGAGCTCCCTCCCAAAAGCCCACATCAGTGGACAGCCCTGTATTTGAGCCACTTTAATTGACCAACAAGTGTTGCATAACTGTTGCCTCATCTTTTTTCTGAAACCACACTTGCTTGAGAGGCTGGAGTCAACACTATCCGGCTGAAAACAATCAGATCATAGAACGCTAAGGAATAAAGGTGTATTATTCTAAGCCAAGTAGGCAATACTGATGGTATGTAGAATAGAATCTAGAATCAATTACTTAACTCTGTATCAGTCCATCTTTTATTTATTTAATTTTTTTTTTGGCCAGTCCTGGGGCTTGGACTCAGGGCCTGAGCACTATCCCTGGCTTCTTTTTGCTCAAGGCTAGCACTCTGCCACTTGAGCCACAGCGCCACTTCTGGCTTTTTCTATATATGTGGTGCTGGGGAATTGAACCCAGGGCTTCATGTATATGAGGCAAACGCTCTTGCAACTAGGCCATATCCCCAGCCCTCAGTCCACCTTTTGCATCAATTAGGTCAGGGTATTGAGTAAGCTTCTTCTTTTTTTTTTTTTTTCAAATTTTTATTATCAAACTGATGTACAGAGAGGTTACAGTTTCAAACATTAGGCATTGGATACATTTCTTGTACTGTTTGTTACCTCCTCCCTCATTTCCTCCTCCCTCCTCCCCCTTTCCCTTTCCCCCCATGTGGTGTTCAGTTCACTTACACCAAACAGTTTTGCAAGTATTGCTTTTGTAGTTGTCTTTTTTTTACCCTGTGTCTCTCGATTTTGGTATTCCCTTTCAATTTCCTAGTTCTAATACCAGTTTCCAATACACGGTTTCCAATATACTCAGATAAGATTACAGAGATAGTGTAGATACAACCACAGGAAGGTGATACAAGAACATCATCAATAATAGAAGCTACAGATACACATGGGACGTTGAAAGTAGTTACAACTGTGATATAACAATCATTTCCATAGCATGGAGTTCATTTCACTTAGCATCATCTTATGTGGTCATAAGGGTAGAGCTATTGGGCTATTGTGATCCTCTGCTGTGACTTGCCTAAACCTGTGCTAATTATTCCCAATAAGGGAGACCATAGAGTCCATGTTTCTTTGGGTCTGGCTCACTTCACTTAGTATAATTTTTTCCAAGTCCTTCCATTTCTTACAAATGGGGCAATGTCATTCTTTCTGATAGAGACATAAAATTCCATTGTGTATATGTACCACATTTTCCTGATCCATTCGTCTACTGAGGGGCATCTGGGTTGGTTCCAGATTCTTGCTATGACAAATTGTGCTGCGATGAACATTGTGCTGGTGGCTTTACTGTGATTATGTTTGTGGTCTTTTGGATAGATACCCCAAAGTGGGGCTGCTGGGTCATAGGGGAGTTCTATATTTAGCCTTCTAAGGAATCTCCATACTGCTTGCCAGAGTGGCTGAACCAGTTTACATTCCCACCAACAATGAAGTAGGGTTCCCTTTTGGCCACATCCCCTCCAACAATTGTTATTGTTAGTTTTCTTGATATATGACATTCTTGAGTAAGCTTTTTTTTTTTGGCCGGTCCTGGGGCTTGGACTCAGGGCCTGAGCACTGTCCCTGGCTTCTTTTTTGCTCAAGGCTAGCACTCTGCACTTGAGCCACAGAGCCACATCTGGCCATTTTCTGTATATGTGGTCCTGGGGAATTGAACCCAGGGCCTCATGTATACGAGGCAAGCACTCTTGCCACTTGGCCATATCCCCAGCCCCTTGAGTAAGCTTCTTATTGTTATGCATTCAATGATTCTTTGATGACTTTCACAGCTCCTTTCTTGGATACTGCATATATTTATTACTATTGAATATCAGGTGCTGTTCTAGAAGTGACAAATTTCCTTCCTTCACAGATCTTATATCTTGGTGGGGAAGACAGAGAGCAAGATAAATAAGTTAGTTACAAGGTCTCAGAAGAAAAACAAGCAGAAAGAAAGGGATGGAAGGTCCCTAGTACAGTACTGAGGAATACAAGACAAGAAAACATTTTGCATGGGAGTAACATCATCACCAAGGTTTAACAAAATGAGTCAGGGGATTCTATTGAAATCAACCAACGAAAGGAATCACCAATGAGGAAACTATTGTCATCATCCAAATAAAGAACGACATTATCTTGTGCTTGAATGGTGTTTGATACAAATCAAGGCTCTCAATTGGATTTTACTTCACTTAGAGGCTGCTGTTTTATAGATTCTGGCAAAAAAAAAAAAAAAAACAAAGACAAAGGAGTCTTGGATGAGAGACAAAGGCTTTATTGCTTTCGGCACAGCAAGCCAAAGAAGTGTGGAGTTTGTGCTGATGCCCTGCTCGGGCAAGTGTCTAGGCAGCTCCTAATCAAGTCACTGGGTACAGGTCAGAAGAGCCATTTCTTTACCAGCACTAAGTGGCAAGCAATCTTGCTCTTTCTCAGGAAGATAACATTGCTCCGTTACTTCGGGTTGCACAACGAGTATAGTTCTGGGAAATGCCCCGAGAGACATTGGCACACTGAACATAAGTGTGTAAGGACCCTGAGGTGGTTTCCCTGATAGATTGAAAAAAGAAATAATAAAATGTCATACATTTTAGCAAGATTTCCAAAGGACTTTGATTTGTGAGACATTTTTCTAAATAACTTACCCTTTCATTTAACTTCTTTGAGACCAATGTTAGCCATACTATTGGGAATACTTTACCTCCAGTGTACTGATGATATCTTATCCTATCAAACTTCTCCTTACTGTGTCCTCTCATTAAATCATCTTCCCAAAAGGTATCCATTTTTCATTTGTACAAAGTTTCAGTCACACTCTTCCCTTAACTCACCAAACATTCAAATTTATAAGATAATACTTTACATTATCAGGAACTATCTTTCTTAAAGAACCAAATGTACAAACGTGTCCTACAATTCACTTCCTTTCTTTACCTAACAATGGGAATTAAAATAATATTCAAATTGTTCCATGTAACAATGTCTGAATTTCCTTCTTGCTTAGTCTGAGTAGGTTCTTTACTGTTCCAGATTACAATAAGGAATCATTAAAACTCAATCAGTTATAATCTGACATGGAAAGCCTAATTAATAATGCTCCACTGAAACACAGACACAATTGTCTTTCATTCTATGGTTTCGAACCACTCATGCTTGCAGGGTAACAGAAGAACCTCAGAGTCTAGGGCTAAGTCCTGGGGAATCTGATGTATGGTTTAAAGACTCTGAAAAAATTTTCCTTATTTTTTTCTTTTCTTTTATTTCGCTCTATCTCTTTACTTCGTGCTGAGGCTTGAACTCCGAACCCAGGTGCTATCTCTTTGGTAGTTAATTAGAGGTAAGAGTTTCATCTCCTGTGCTTTATCTTTCCCAACTGCTAGAATTACAGGCAGAGGTCACTAGCTCCAGGCTGTTCTTATTTGTTTTTTTAAGCTCTGACAGTGACTATAAGGTTTAACCAGGTTTGAGTACCAGTGCTTTATTGAATTCCAAAATACCATTCCTTCAAATACATGGGGGATGGCCATGTACCATGTCATTAGATATATTGGAAAGAAAGTGTTCTTTATCTTCTAAGAACTATTCTTTATCTTCTAAGAACTTCGATAGTACTTTACACTTCTTATCCCTTCTTAGTTCCCTAAAACATCCAAATCTAAAAACATTTCTTTAGGAAAACAACAGCATCTTCCTTCTTATGAGAGAGTGAAACGTCTCAGTGCACTGGCTTGTAAGAATCCCAAACCAGCTTCACTATACTTACAATGCTTGGAGGACAACCATTATCCTAGCATCTTCAGCTTTTTTTGGCTGGGGTAATATCTACCTGCAGCATGTGAATTCTAGCCTGAAGCTTGGGCCTGTGGTCCTAAACAATTCCTTGTGCACACACACATTGTTTGACTTTTGAAAGAGGTGAGGTGAGCAGCTTCATTCTGAAGAAAAACTGCTAATTATTCCTGATTGCATATTCACGCCTTCTTTTAGTAAGTTACCAGTCCCTTTGGCTTTTACCTCAAGGAGTTTCTCTTTGGAAAGATGAGCAAACGAATTCTGATGACAACTGTTGTGATAATGCAAACTAGGTTTATTTTTTAAATAAAAATTAGTATAAATTATCCACTTACAAATACCAAACAAATATTTCCTTTCCTAGGGTTGGGAAAGGGTGACTTTGATCAAGATACATTGTACTCATAAATGGATATGTTGAATTGAAACCCTTTGTACAACTACTTGAAGATAATTTTAAAAATATTTTGAGATAAAATCATACCTCTCTGTCCAAAAAATTAGTTTCAACTACTTGGAAACAAAACATTAAGTGGCTTAAAACTAAGAAACTGACTCCATATAAATAGAGTCAAGTTCTTTGGAATTTTATTTTCATTTTATTGTATGAAAAAGTGACACTGATGCAATCAGTGCCATCATTGTTGCAGAAATAACTCCCGTGGCCAGTCTCCTGTTCGAAACCTATTCTCAGCAGTTTCTGTTTCCATAATTGCTGGACTCCTCTCAAAATCAAAATCTTATGATTTTTTGAGTTAGTTTTCTATTAAACAATAGTAGGCTTGAATGATTGAATAAATAGGGGATTCTACTTTAACTGAAAGATTTATTTTATGCTATTAAGGCATAAACCAAGGTTACAGAATCAGAGAATACTAAAATTTCTGCTTGTGATTCGTGTGTGTGTGTATGTGTGTGTGTGTGTGTGTGTGTGTGTGTGTGTGTGTGTATCAGTACTGGGCTTGAACTCAGGGCCTGTTTGCTATTCCTTAGCTTTTATACTCAAGGCTGGCACTCTACCACCTGAGCCACAGTTCTACTTCTGACTTTCCTCGTGGTTAATTGGAGATAAGAGTCTTACAGTCTTTCCTGCCCAGGCTGGCTTTGAACCGGCACTCCTCAGATCTCAGCCTCCTGAGTTGCTAGGATTTCAGGCCTGAGCTACCAGCCCCTGGCTATTCGGCACCATTTTCATCGCCATTTTCTAGCTGCAAAAGGATCTTTTTTTGGTACGTTAATGACTTGTTGTAAATAACAATCCAGCTGAAATTTTAGGGAAGCAAAGAATTAGGGCAAAGGAAATCTGAGTAGCACTGGTGGCACGTTGAAAGTGTAGATTCAGAAAAGGGATCCACAGAGCGTGAATTTCAGCGGGTATCCATGTGATTTAATACCTGTGTGATGTGGGGCAGTTTGTTTCACCTATCGAGGCCCAGGGTGAAATGAAGATCGTTAAGGGGGGATGTAATGATAGTTCCCATCTCACAGGGGATTATTAGGAAGATTAAGTTCCTATGTATAGTATGCTATATATTGTAAAAGCTAAATTGATGTTTGCAACTCTCATTAAGAAACTTCACTGTCTGGGGCTGATACCAACTAAAATTCAAGTTTATATGGGCAGAGTCTGATACATAATATCTCATCACCTCTGCAACTAATAATACCAATTTATAAAAGTGACACATTCTATTATCCAAGAGATGAAATGCAATCCTCTTTGTCATAGAAAATTTCTTTTTGCCCTTATTTTTCTACAGTGGGTCACCACAGAAATTTACCACCAACAATGAATGAAAATTCTTATGACATCTGTTTTTGTCTTACATATTATGTATGTATCTTCAACTTATATTTTCTGGCCACACATAGAGCAGTTACATTTTTCCCTCTGCATTAAACATCTGGTGTCAACAGAAGAGACAAGAAAAAAATGATGGCAATGTCAGAGCTAATAATTCAGAAATATTAATCAACTCTTATAATCATCTATCGTATATCAAGCATAATTGGCCCTTATGAATTTTCCTCCCTTGTATTGTAAAGTGTATTTTTACTGCTAGCATTTTAACCAAACCAAGTCACATTCGTTAGCCCTGTGTCTTGCTTACCTCAGATACTGCTCTGTTCCTGTAGACATTTTTTTTTTTTTTTTTTGGCCAGTCCTGGGCCTTGGACTCAGGGCCTGAGCACTGTCCCTGGCTTCTTCCGGCTCAAGGCTAGCACTCTGCCACTTGAGCCACAGCGCCGCTTCTGGCCATTTTCTGTATATGTGGTGCTGGGGAATCGAACCTAGGGCCTCGTGTATCCGAGGCAGGCACTCTTGCCACTAGGCCATATCCCCAGCCCCTGTAGACATTGTTTTTGATGCTTAAGAGCTTGCTGGGAAATGACCTTTGGAATCAAGATAATGTCATCATAGGTGAGATGGTTTCAATGAATGTCTGGATATAGTCTATCCCGGGGAATCTACATAGCAATCCCAGCATTTAAGGAGGGCATATTTTTATAGGACTGTTTCCATGAAAAGGAAGAATAATCTTCCTCAAGCTCTGGTGTATTGCAACCACATGCCTCAAAACACTGCACTGTATGGGGAGTAGAAATAAGATCAACGCTTTATGTTTAGTAAGTGTTCAGCCTTCTAGCTACCTTTTAGCTTAATATGGATTCTAACACCTGGCTTCTAGGATTCATATTTCATGTTCCACACAATAGTTTTCTTCCCTTTGCAGAGCAGTATTAACTTGCACAGTGCTGTCACATTTTACTATGCATTAAGCACATGTTATCAACAGAATAAAGAATACAGAAAGCAGGACTTGCTTGCAGACTTGATAAGACAAAAATATTAACCAGCTCTCATAATTATCAGTGGTTCTTCATGTGTCATTGGCCCTTGATGTACATCTGGTTCCTCTGTGTAAGTCTGCATACCAGTACACAGTAATGGTGTCCAATCTTTTATGTAACTGTCAGAGATAATTTGGCTAAATGAAAGCCATTCATCACTGATAGTAGTTCCTTGCTACAAAAGTTTGTTTTTAATTTGCTAAATGCCCATATTCTCAACACATGGATGCATCCTATACAAAACAGCTCTTAAAAACAATATGGCATGCATATTATATACAATAACAGACATGGGAAGCTACCGTGCTTTAAGCAAGAGGGAAAAGTGGACCTTGGAGTTAGTGCTTGCGCTATGGAGAGCTTCAGTTTAAGACCATATGCTTCCGCATTTAATTAAAACATACTTGTCATCTGCTATGACTTTTCACCTGCACTACTACAGAACTGTTCACATCCCCTTTATACTTGGTCTTGAACAACTTAACTATAGTTGAGATAACTTGTTATTGCCGGTGGAGAGCTAATGTGTAAAGTCCTAAGTCAACGCAGGGAGCACTGGTTAACACTTCTTGGCCTAACCAGGTGCTGGTGACGCACACCTGGAATCCTAGCTACTCACAAGGCTGAGATCTGAGGGTCATGGTTCTAAGCCAGCCAGACCAGAAAAGTCCCCATAAGACTCTTATCTCTGATTAACCACTCAAATACCGGAAGTGGTAGTGAGCACAAAGAGGCTCAGAGATAGTGACCAGGCCCTGAGTTCAAGTCCCACAACCCCCTTCCCCCTCCCCCCAAAGATTATTGGGCTCATGATACTTTTATCTGATAGTTTCAAGTTCAAAGACATCTATTGTGTTTTTCCTAGAGAAACATTGTCTTCAAAAGATTTTGTTAGCTGGTATTCATATTTTAAATCTCCTGGCAGTTTTCTTTTCTCTTCCTTTCCTTGCCTTTCATTATTTGATGCATGTCAGTGTGTCTGAGAGGAATAACTTTTTCCCCCCGGTGACTTTATGCTATGTCTATGAAGTGGGCTTTGAGAACAATACAAACAAGCTTTCTCAACACAAATGCTAAGTGGGAATCAATGTGCTCTGAGTGATGAATGAACCTGTACAGAGAAGCAGACTCAATGAAGTCCTGACGAACTGCTGTTTAGCCTCTGGTGGTTTCCCGTGTCTTAATTAGGTTTCAGGTGGATAAAGTTTGCCGATAGTGAGGTGTGACTCCCTAGTCAGAGGTAGGTGGCTTTTAGTTTCCCAACTCCCGCGGATGAGCAGCGGTGGCCTCCTGGCGCTGCTGGCACTGAGACTCCCGGGGGTGGGTGAACCCCATCTCCATGCGCTCGTGTACCTGCGCCATCTTCTGGGACCTTGCTGAGGATTACGGTGCCCAGGCCCGACCCCGAGACCCCGCGCGCCCTCCCAGCAGTGGGCCAGCTGGAACCCTGGAGACCAGCACAGCTTTCTGACTCCCTGCTCGCCACCCCCAGGCCCAGTCCACCAGCTGGGCTCCTTCGGTGGCTTTCGGTGGCTCTTGGCCCAGTCACTGCCTGCCGGGCTCTGGTCAACTACGCAATGGTCCGGCCTGGAGATCGGGCCACACGTTCCTGGAAGGGACCAGGCTCCCAGACCACCAGGATGGCCCACGGGAAGTGCTCGCTACCCGCATCGCACCGTCCGTGTAGCAGACACGGAGTCTCGGCGGCTGCAAGTCACTGTCGCCTCGGCTGAGCTCATAGCCCCGAGTCGGTGCCTCGCCGGCCGCGGGCCGCGCACCGAGCCCCGTCCCGGAGCTGAGCGCAGGGCCGCGCGCAGCCCGCCGGAGCCGTGCGCGCAGGGGGCCCGGGACCTGCGCACCAAGCCCTGTCCTGGAGCTGAGCGCAGGGCCGCGCGCAGGGGCCGCGCACCGAGCCCCGTCCCGTCCCGGAGCGCAGCGCAGGGCAGCGCGCAGTCCCCGGGAGCCGTGCGCGCAGGGGGCCCGGGACCCACGCACCGAGCCCCGTCCTGGAGCGGAGCGCAGGGCAGCGCGCAGTCCCCGGGAGCCGTTCGCGCAGGGGGCCCGGGACCCGCGCACCGAGCCCCGTCCTGGAGCGGAGCGCAGGGCCGCGCGCAGGGGCCGCGCACCGAGCCCCGTCCCGTCCCGGAGCGCAGCGCAGGGCAGCGCGCAGTCCCCGGGAGCCGTGCGCGCAGGGGGCCCGGGATCCGCGCACCGAGCCCCGTCCCGTCCCGGAGCGCAGCGCAGGGCAGCGCGCAGTCCCCGGGAGCCGTGCGCGCAGGGGGCCCCGGGACCCGCGGAGCTGGGCATCAAGTGCCTGCTTCCTTATTCATGCAAATGGGGTTTAAAAACGCCGTCGTCTTTCCAAGAGCCCCCTAGATGGATCTAGTTAGCGAGAACTTTCCTAAGTTAAAGCAAAGGACGCAGCGTGCGTGTGTAATTCTTTCCAGAGACACGCGCACCACACACGCACACGCACACGCACACACACGCACACACACGCGCGCGCGCGGAACAAATGCTACTTCCTATCAGATTTCTTAATGGATTGCGTAACCTTTACTTCTCTAGAATAAGGTTCCAAGTAAACAAAAAAGGGAAGTTTCCGAGCGCAGGGCGTGTTGGTTTCAGGGGTGACCGGGAGGGAGTGGAAGAGTTTATTTCAAGCTCATTCATCTGGCCAGTGATGTCCCCCAAAGAAGGGAGCAGTGTGTGAGCGAGGCCTTCCACCTCCTCGGGATCCTTCAGTTGGAAAGCAGGGATGGTAACAAACAACGGAAAGAAGATGGCTGGAGTTGAAAGGAGGTGGTACATGATCACAAACCATGCTTTGGTACTTTCTAGATTATGCTGAAAGACTTCTGTTTTCCTAGGACCTATGTGCATCAGTATCAAAATTAGATCTAGTTGTGTGTGTGTGTGTGTGTGTGTGTGTGTGTGTGTGTGTACATGCATGTGCATGCATTAGTGGCATCCTGGAGCTTGAACTCAGGTCCTGAGCACTCCCCCTGAGCCGTTTAATTTTTTTTTTTCTCAAGTCTAGTGCTCTTCCACTTGAAGCACAGCTCCACTTCTAGCTTTTCTCTCGTTTATTTTCTCTTTGTGATCGTTTGTTAGCGATAAGAATCTCACAGACTTTCCGGCCAAGCTTGGCTTTGAACCACAGTCCTGAGATCTCAGCCTCCTGAGTAGCCAGGATTGCTGATGTGAATCACTCCAGCCTGGCTAGATTTAATCATTCTATGGTCAACATTTTTCTTAGTCTACATTAAGTGTACAAAGTTACCTTGTATTCTATCTTGTATATTATATATAAATTATACATATATTTATATTATATATGATATGCTTATGGAGTATATATAATTGTATAAATTATATAATTAAATATTATGTAATTAAGTAATCAATAAAAATATAGTTAATTAACAGGTATAATATATAATATTAGTATTATATTATATATATATGTTTTCATGGATTATATTTCCTTACCACTTCCCCTCCTAGTTTACTTTTTAAAAATGTTTATTGGATTCTATTATGCAATATACATGTACCTATACTTTATTTTATTTTTAATTTAACTTTATTTAATGCACATTTATATACTTATATATGTATGTGTACATATATATGTACTTTATTTAAAAAATTCATTGTAAAGGTGATGTACAAGGAGATTACAGTTACCTACGTCATGTACTGAGTACATTTTGTTTTGAGCAGTGTCACTTCTTTCATTTTCTTCTAGTTCTCTCCTTCTTCACACCCTCCCCCCAAGTTGTTCAGTTCATTTTCAACATAGTGTCCAGTGAGTATCATTGCTGAATTAGATCACCTTTTTAAAAAACACTTTCTTTTTCTTTTAAATTTAATTATATTTTTTGGCCAGTCCTGGGCCTTGGACTCAGGGCCTGAGCACTGTCCCTGGCTTCTTTTTTGCTCAAGGTTAGCACTCTGCCACTTGAACCACAGCGCCACTTCTGGCCATTTTCTCTATATATGGTGCTGGGGAATCCAACCCAGGGCTTCATGTATAGAGGCAAGCACTCTACCACTAGGCCATATTCCCTGCCTTTAGTCCCACCATTTCTGTGTTTCCTTTTCCTCTCCCTAAATCAGATAAACATATATAAGAGCAAAGGTACAAAAATCAAAAGCAGTGACAAAATGGAAAAAGCAGGGTAAAATTCTTGAAAACTAAAAAACCCCAAAAAACCTCATTTCCATGTCCTGGAGTTCATTTTGATAAGTATCATTTTATATGATTGTATGCACATAGTTATTGAGCCCTTGTGATCTTCTCCTAAAAATATCCTCCTTTGGTCTCACTGTGAATGTTTACAGCCCTGTTTAATTTATCATGTCCAAGTGTAATATTTTGTCTTTTGCTATCCGTTGGGTTTACTTGTAAATTTATAGGCACATTCTAATTATTATAAATGAAAGAAACCATGCAACCAATGTTTCTTTGGGTCTGGCTAACATTTCTTGATTTTATTTCTTTTCCAAGTCTTTCCATTTTCTTACAAATGGGGCTACGTCATTCTTTCTGAAAGAAGCATAGAATTCCAATGTTTATATATACCACACTCATCCATCTAGGGACATCTGGGTTGATTCCGTAGCTTAGCTATGGTAAACAATGCTGCAATAAACATGGTCATGCTGGTGGCTTTAGTGTGGTATGGTTTGTGGTCAATTGGATAGATGCCCAGGACTGGGGTTGCTAGGTCATAAAAAAGACTAGATAAATGGGATTGCATCAAACTGAAGA
Source organism: Perognathus longimembris pacificus (assembly GCF_023159225.1). NCBI lineage: Eukaryota > Metazoa > Chordata > Mammalia > Rodentia > Heteromyidae > Perognathus > Perognathus longimembris. Next base: position 64,742,374 of record NC_063172.1, read on the forward strand.
GTTTCTGCATGGCAAAGGTCATAGCTAGAAAGATAAATAGAAAGCCCATGTAATGGGAGAAGATCTTTACTAGCTATGCATCAGACAAGGGACTCATATCTAAAATATACTTGGAGCTCAAAAAGTTAAACCCTCACAAATAAACTCAAAGAAACAACAACTCAATAAATGGGCTAAAGATTTAAAGAGAGAGACTTATCAGAAGAACAAGAAGCAAAAATGGCCAATAGACACATGAAGAAATGTTCACCATCTCTGGCCATAAAAGAATACAAATCAAAACAATATAGAGATTCCATCTCATCCTAGTTAGAACAGCCATTATCAAGAAAACTAACAATAACAGTAGCTGGTGGGGATGTGGCCAAAAGGGAACATTACTGCACTGTTGGTGGGAATGTAAACTTGTCTGACAACTCTGGAAACAGTAGGGAGGTTTCTCAAAGGACTAAACACAAAGCCTCCCCTATGGCCCAGCAACCCCACTCCTGGGCATTTACTTAATAGACTCCAAACAAAGCCACAGTAAAGCAACGAGCACAACCAAGTTCATTGCAACACTGCTAACCATAGCCAAGATAAAGAATTAACCCAGATGGCTCTCAGTGGACGAATGGACCAAGAGAATGTGGCATTTATATACAATGAGATTCTATGCTTCCATCAGAAAGAACGACACTGTACTCTTCATAAGGAAATGGAAAGACCTGGAAAAATTATATTAAGTGAAATAAACCAGACCCAAAGAAACATAGATTGTATGGTTTTCCTCATTTGTTTTAACTAGAATGTGCCTATAAATCTGCAAGAAAACACATTGGATGGGAAAAGGCAAAAAATACACTTGGACATGATAAATTATACAGGACTAGACATTCACATAGTGAGATCAAATGAGGATATTCAGAGAAGAGAATAACAAAGATTCAATAACTATGTGCATATGCTCAAATAAAACAATATTATCGAAATGAACTCTAGGAAATGGCAACAAGAGGTTTTTCTTTGTTGTTGTTCTCCTCTGTTGCTGTTTTTATTTTCTGTACCTTTTGTCTTGTTTGTAAGTTTGTCTCTTTGGGAATGTGTAAGCAGGGAGTACAGAAACGATGGGGAAAAAGGTGAACAAATGCAGCAGTAATACTCACTAGAAACTATGCTAAAAATGAACTACATGATGTGTGGGGATGCGGATGGAAGGGAAAACCTGGAAGAAAGGAAAGGAAAGACGTACACTCATTACCTGCCTTACGTAACTATAATCCCTCTGTACATCGCCTTTACAGTAACAATTTAAAATAAAACCAGCGTTATGTGACCTGTGACTGTAGACCAAAATCGAGCTATGTAGTCGGATGCAAGCTCAGGGTGTCCCAGAGTCCCACAAGAGAGCAAACTTCTCCCCCTCTCCTGCCAGGCATCCAGAAGACCTCTACAACCGGTGACTCTCCCGCCATGGTTCAGAGAAGCGTCCTCCTGCAGCAACGAGTCATGCATTGAACAAGGCCTGAGGACGCGCCAGGATCTTCTGCCCACGTGGTGAGGGATTGGCTGGTGAGTGAGGCCAATAGACACATACAGAAATGCTCAACATCTCTGGTCATAAAAGAAATGCAAACCTATGGATTCCATCACACTTCAATTAGAATGGCCATTATCAAAAAAATTAATAGTAACTGGTGGGGATATGGCCAAAAGGGAACCCTACTACACTGCAGGCGAGAATGTAAACTTCTTCAACCACTCTGGAAAACAGTATGAAGTTTCCTCAAAGGACAAAATATAGGCCTTCCCTATATATGTACTATATGTACCATATACATACACACATAAAATATGTATATTCAAATATATGAATGTGTGCATATGTATATATGTACTATATACATATGTAAATGCATTTTATATATAATTTAATTTATTTAATTTTATTATGCAATATATACGTGCAGATATGTGTGTATATGTACTTGAAGCATGTTTACACTTGTTTCCTCTCCTTTCCCCAGCCCTAACCACACACTGATTTCTTGCTTCAACACTAGACCTCTCTTTCCACTCAGGCCGCATTTTTACTGTTCTTATCATTTTAGGTCTAGGCTCAGCGTATGAGTAAAAATATACAAAATTTGATGCTGTAAGCTTGCCTGTCTTCCTCAATACCTAATCTCTAGTTCTATCTACTTTTCTGTAAATAACCTTCTTTTTCACTTGTTGAATAATAGTCCATTTACTATATGTAAAATAACAATATATAGATAACTATATACTATACATAATGCATAATATGTATGTATTATTCATTCATTGATTGTTGGGCCCCTAGATTGATTACATAGCTTGGATATGATGAATTTTGCTATGATAAATGTGAGCATCTGTCTTCCACGTTGATTTACATTTCTTCAGATATATATACGTGAGTGAGATACCAAGGACATAGGTAGACCTATTTTTTAGTTCTTTTTAATGGACTTCCATGTTATTTCCACAGTAGTTATGGTAATGTACATCCCCAGTGTACACTGGTTGGTCTCCCCATAACCCCTTCTCCAATCCCGTTCTTCATCATAGCCTCTTTGACTGAGGTAAATGGAATATCAGCTCCATTATGATTTGCATTTCCTTTACCTCTAAGGATGTTGGACATTTTCTCATGTATTTATCAGCTATATAAGCCATTTGTACTTATTTTGAGAGCTATCTGTTCATTTTAGCATTTATTAATTAGATTATTTTTTTCTAGGATGGCTAAATTTTTTGAGTTCCTTTTATACTCTGGGTTTTAATCTTTCATCCAAGACATAGCTTGCATTTTTTTTCTCCAGTTTGGTAGTGGTCATATGATTCTGGTCATTGTTGTCTTTGATGAGCAGAAGGCCTTTAATTTCATGAAATCTCATCATCTCATTGGTCAGTTCTTATTCTTATTTCCTGGGCAATTGGAAAACTTTAGAAAATGATAACCTTTGTCTTTCTCTACCACTGTTTTCTCTGTTTTTCTGTAGTAGATGCAAACAGATCTTTGATCTTTGATCTATAAACTGATTTTTTTTTTTTTTTTTTGGCCAGTCCTGGGCCTTGGACTCAGGGCCCGAGCACTGTCCCTGGCTTCTTCCCGCTCAAGGCTAGCACTCTGCCACTTGAGCCACAGCGCCGCTTCTGGCCGTTATAAACTGATATTTTTAACAGAGTTAGAGATAGGAATCTAGCTTTAGTTTTCTACATATAGATATCCAGTTTTCCAGATAATTTTCATTGGAAAGTCTGTTTTTTCTCCAATGTATGTTTTTATCTCTGTTAAAAATCAGAAAACTGTAGCCAAATATGCCTAATTTTTATTCTGATCTGTGTGTGTGTGTGTGCGTGTGTGTGTGTGTGTGCCATTATCAAGTTGTTTTTGTTAGAGTGGTTCTGTAGCATAATTTGAAAGTGGATATTGTGTTATCTTTAATACTACTCTTTTTGCTCAGGATTACTTTTTTTTTTTCAGGGTCTTTTATTGTCCCATAAATTTTAGAATCTCTTTCCATGAGCAATGGCACTGGGATTTTTTTTTTTTGGGGGGGGGCAGTCCTGGGGCTTGGACTCAGGGCCTGAGCACTGTCCCTGGCTTTTTTTTTTTGCTCAAGGCTAACACTCTGCCACTTGAGCCATAGCACCACTTCTGGCCATTTTCTGTATATGTGGTGCTGGGGAATTGAACCCAGGGCTTCATGTATGTGAGGCAAGCACTCTTGCCACTAGGCCATATCCCCAGCCCACTGGGATTTATTTTGATAGAATTCAATTAAGTCAGTAAATTGCCATTGGTAATATAGTCATTTTCACAATATTAATTCTGCCTATATATTGATGTAGGAAGTTTTTCCATATGTTAGTGTCTTCACTTTTTTTTTTCTAGTTCTCATTGTAGAGGTCTTTGTCACATTACTTAAATGTATTCCCAGGTATTTTATTTTATTATTTTATTGAGGTTTTTGAGAATGGGATTGTTTTCCTGTTTATTCTCAGCTTGTTCATTGTTGATATATACAAAGAGCTATTGATTTTTGTATGTTGTTTTGTATTCTATTACCTTGCTAAAATTGTCAGATGTGAAAAACAACTTTCGAGGCTAGCACTCTACCCCTTGAGTCACAGCACTACCTCTGGCTTTTTCTGCTTATATGGTAATGAGGTATTGAGCGCAGGGCTTCATGAATGCTAGGAAAGTACTCTACCACTAAGCCACATTCCCAGCTCACCTTTAGGGTGTTTTATGATCTGCAAATAAGAATTATTTGACCTCTTTTTTTTGTCTGTATCCTTTAAATTTCTTTCTCTTATTGCTCTAGGAATTTAAGCCTAAATATTGAATAAGAATGCAAACCTAGAAACCCATCTCATTCCTCACTTTAGAAGAAATGACTTCGGTTTTCCCCTGTTTAGTGTGATGTATTTGTAGAGGTATGCTACTTCTGTTCCTAGTTTCTTCAGAGCTTTATCCCAAATTTATCATCAATTGAGATGCTTATATGATTTTTTTTTTGGTTTTTGGTTCTGTTTATATGCTATACTAAATTTATTTATCTATATATGTTGAACCATCATTGCATCCCAGGGATAAAACCAAATTGACTATATGGTATATGATCTTTTTAATGTACTCTTGAATTTGCTTTGCAAGAAGTTTTGGGTTTTTTTGTTCTTTTTTTTATAGAATTTTTGCAGCAGTGGTCTTCACAATGGTCCATAATTCTCTTTTGTGTCTGTCTGGTGTTGGCATAAGTGTAATACTTGCTTCTGTTTTATGGAAGAACTTGAATATTATTTGTGCTTGTTCATTTCTGAAGTCTGATAGAATTTAACTATGAATCCACCTAACACCAGAATTTTCTTTGTTTGGAGATCGTTACTGCTTCAACCTTATTGTTTGTTATGGATCCATTTCAGTTATTTGCATCTTCTTGGTAAACTCTTGAGGCTATAGAGATCATTATGTTTTATGTCCAGGTGGGAGGACTATCCCCTCTGGACCGTCAGCATCAAGATCTTGGTCATCAGGCACAGTGCTTCCAAAGGTTTATTGCTGCCCTGTCTTTGGGGATTCTCTCCGAATTGGAGGGTGAAACCTCAGATAGCTCCCATACCCATGCCTTCAGGTGCTAAGCTATCTCTAATTGCAGTCTCAGGTACTGTCTCCGGTAGGACCTACACCTTGGCTGTATTCCTGCCTCCAAGCCTCCCAGTTGTGCTTTGGTACCCAAGTGTGTCCAGCCACAAGCTGTTTGCAATCACCCCATGTAAGCTGTCACTCTGTGGTCTGTGTTGTTTACTGTGGGAGTTAACAAGTTTTCTGAGTTGGTCCTGGGGAATGAAGCTGCTGGGTAAGGCTGTTGACTGACTGGCAGCCTATGTGTGCCTGCCAACACATTGTAAGTGGATCGCTCAGTAATCCACATGCATTAGCATCAGAGCCTAGATTTCTTTTTTGTATTATGGGCAAATTAGTATATGTCCAATGGAAGATGCACTCACTGAGGAGGAGGTCGTCACTCCCTCTCCGTGTCCCCGTCTGATTCCTGTCAGTTACCCGGCCCCTAGCTGGGCACATCCCAGATTCTGTGTCTCTGTGTCCAAGTCCCCAATTTTATATCAATCTGAGAACCTGGCTGGCCATAGGTGCTGCTAAAACTTGATTCCCCGGGCAGCTCAATCAGGAGGCCTACCTACAAGATGACACTCTGCATTGTAAGAACCAAAAGCCTGTCCCAATGGGGATTCGGGGGCCCACCAAACCCCTTCCAGCGCAAGGTTGGGTGAGTACGGTGGCGCGCATAGACCCCACTGCAAGGTCTGGTGCTTCTTAGAGATCACCTGGCTCGTCTTGTGGCAGGAATGCCAGGATTTTGTGTCCTTTGCAAGAGAGAGAGGGTGGAGGCTGCCAGCTGTTTCCTCGATTCCTTTGCTGTACCCCTTTTTAGCTGTCTTAGTGATTGCTAGAGGTTCTGGGCGCTCTCCCTCAGCGGTGCTTTCCTGAATGTAGCCTATCCTTGTTTCTCAGCTTATTTTCATTCAGAGTCCTACAAAGAAAGTCTGTTCTTTGCCGGTTTTCTCTGCCTCCTTTTCTTCAACGAAGTACTCTTTCTGTTGTTGTCGTAGTCAGTGGGAGAGACAGAGCTTTGGATCTGAGGAGCCTGGCACTGGGCCCCCCAACACGAGCAATGGAGCTAGTGAAGTCTGAGGATGGGAACGTCATCATAGAGGAGTGAGCTTTACTTCTTCCAAAAGAAGCTCCCTCGGGGCGCGATGTGGGACACCTCAAGAATCTGGCTGCAGTGGTTGTCAAGGGCTCAAAAAACACTGTCAATACTCCTCAAAACTGTCAACAGTCAGCAGAAACAGGGCTTCTGCGAGCAATTTTCATAGCCAGTCAGTCACAGCCAGGGAGACGAAGGAAACCTAACAGTTAAATGTAGCCTGATGGCATCCGGGCCACTTACTAGCCATTTGCCTTGGGGAACGTTTTGTTTCATGCCAATACTGTGGCTTGATCTCAGGGCCTTATGGTCTTACTTGACCTGCTGGTTGAATTGGAATTCTAAAGCTTTCAGTCGATGTCTTAGGATTCGAGAATCAAGACAGTAACATTCACCATCATTGACATTTCATCCATTTTTACAACGGTTGAAGTCTCGTGTTGTAAAATTGTTGACATTTGAGGGAGTCATGCTACCATGTTCTGTTCCTAGTACTATGTTTCTACCTTGAAATTTGTGTATCTGGGGAAAAGTTTTTGGCATGTCCTGAGTCTTTTCATTTTAATTATTTACAAGATATAGGCAAGACTAGATAGTAGGTGGATTTTTTTTTCTTATTTTCTCACATCACTCAAGACATTCTGTTCAACCCCCTAGTCCATACAAAGAAAAGAAGATTAGTTGCAGAAGTAATTATAATTGGTAGATACTATGTAATGAAAGGGGAGGTAACTAGATAGAGGAGAATAATAAGAAAGAGAAAAGATATAGAGAATACTTAGCTATAGAAAGGAAAAAAGAAAAGAGAAATTAGTACAACAAGAAGAAAAAACAAACAAGAGCAAACAAGGCCAACAAAAAAGAAAAGAAAAATTAAGAGAAAAAAGGTAGTCTGGCATTCTGCCTACCTGCTAAAACTAAAGATTTGAATGAATGATTATGGAAAGGGGAATAGAAAAAGGAAGGAAAAGAAGAGAGAATTGCACTGTGGACAGATTAAAAAGTAGGAATGGAAGAGAGTAGTAGAAAAGAGAAGATACAATTATAAATGAAATGGTTTTCTTATTTACATAGTTGTGCAGGGAGGATTCATCATCATGTCAGTTTGTTTGCACAATGTATCTTGATCAAAATCACCTCTTTCATATTTCTCCCCATCTCTCCAGCTCCATCCATCTCTTTAATTTTCCTAATTCCATTTTTACATATGTCCATACACATTGAATATAATGACTGCATTTCCCACCCTTCTCTCTCCATTTGAGTACACCTCGATTTGACTTATGTCCCTTTGACTCCACAAGACCCAGCTTTCTCAAATTCATTTTAATAAACTGTAAAATAGTTGTTGAAGGGAATTATACCATTGAAATCCTACCTTGCATATACCATATTTTTGTTAATATGTTTATGTATATATGCATAAGACCCTGTGTATGTTTATGTACATATTTATAATTTAAATCCAAATTCAACATATGAAAGAAAACTCAAGTATGTTATCTTTCCAGACCTGATTTACTTCACCGAACACTATTTTTTTCCAGATCATTCCATTTCCCTGAAAATGACATGGCATTCCATGATGTTCAATTCCATTGGATGGAAATGTTCCGATAGATAGATAGATCTAGATGTAGATCTAGATTCAAACTTCCTTCCACAGTGGTTGCAACAGTTTGCATTTCCACAAACAATGTATTAGGGTTTCTTTACTCCCAAATGCTTGCAAGCATCTGTTGTCGTTTGTATGCTTGATAATGGATGTTCTTACTAGGATGAGATGGATTCTCAGTGTTATTTTGATATATTTTTCTTTTATGACTAGAAACGTTGTGCATTTTTTCATGGGTCTATTGTCCATGTTCCTTCTAAGATGTCTTTGTTTAGTTCCTTTGCCCATTTATTGATTATTTTAGGGTTTAGCTTCTTGAACTTCAATATTCTGGGTATTAAGCCCTTGTCCAGTGTCCAGCTGGTGAATGTCTTGTCCCATTCTGAAGGCTGTCATTTCAGCTTAGTAACTATGTCCTTTGCTGTGCAGAGAAGACTTATCTTGATGCAATCCCATTTGTCAATTTGCTTTCTACTTTACGGAGCCCCTGGATTTCAGAAAGATTCTGCCTATGTAGAAACTGTAGTAGTTTCCTTTCTTTTGTGTTTTTTTTTTTTTTTTTTTTGCCAGTCCTGGGTCTTGAACTCAGGCCCTGAGCACTGTCCCTGGCTTCTTTTTGCTCAAGGCTAGCACTCTGCCACTTGAGCCACAGCGCCACTTCTGACCTTTTCTATGTATGTGGTGCTGGGGAATTGAACCCAGAGCTTCATGTATGCGAGGCAAGCACTCTTGCCACTAGGCCATATTCCCAGCCCAACTGTAGTAGTTTCAAGGTTTCAGGTGTTACATTGAGCTTGTTCATCCATTTAAATTAATATTGGTAAAAGGTGACAGATGGGGATCTATTTTCATCCTTCCTCATATGAATATTGAGTTTATACAACACTGTTGAAGAGGCTTTTTTCAACCCATGTTTTTGAATGCCTTGTCAAATATTAGATGGCTATCGATAAGGTTTACTTTGGGCCTATTTTTGTGCCAGCACCAAGCTATTTTATTGTTACCCTAGCTCTGTAGTAAGGTTTGAAGCCTGGAACTGTGATGCCTCTGTGGTTTGTTGTAGTTGTTGGGTTTTGTTTGTTTGTTTTTTTGCCCCGGATTGCGTGTTGGGGCCTTTCGGCATTCCATATGAATTTTTAGAATGTTTTCTCTATCTCAATGAAAACTGACATTGACATTTGAATGGACATTGCATTGAGTTCGTAGAGTGCCTTTGGTAATATTTTCCCAATATTAATGTTGCTAATCTAGGGATATGAAGCTTCTCCCACTTCCTGGTGTCTTCAAATCTTCCTTTACATTTTTATCATTTTCATTGAAGTATTCCTTTACTTCCTTAGCTAGGTTTATTCTTAACTATTTTTTTAGGCTATTGCAAATGGAGTTTTCCTGATTTTCTTCTTTACCTGCTTATTGTTGGTATACGGGAAAATGACCACTTCTTATGGACTTACCTTATATCCTGCTATTTTGCTAAAGTTATTTGTTAGTTCTTGGATCTTGGGAGAGAAGACTTGTAGGCTTTTTAGATATAGTACATCATTTGCAAATAGGGATAGTTTGGCTTCTTCCTTCCCTACTTGGAGTCTCTTTATGTCTTTCTCTTGCCTTATTGCACTCCAGTGCTGTATTGTGGCTCACATGTAATCGTGGGCAGGGACAAAAGAAGGAAAACAAAAAGATCCCCAAATAACCAACTTACAAAGGAGACAAAGGCATAATCAATAAATATTTTTAAAATTTTCTGTTTTCTGGAGCAGTTGTTTTGAGAGATTTTCATTTTTCTCCCTTTTTTTCTTTTCTTTCTTTCCTCTTTCTTTCTCTCTTCTTTCATTTTTGTTTTTCGTAAACCAGTTCAGCTAGTAGAGGCTGTCTGATTTGGGATTTGGGCTCAGTGTCAGTGGGTAAACAGCCATTCAGAGACCTGGGCTGGAGTCCCACACAGAATAATAGACTTAAGTTCTAATTTCAAATTTGTATGCTGGATTCCTGGGCTGGGCTCCTAAAATTTCAGGAACTCCCCACTTGAGCTGAGTTATGTCCCACACTCCCTAAAATGACAGGCTGTTGCTTTTTCTGCATAATATAAGGGCAATCACTTGTAGAAGTATCGAATTCACTGTTATACTAGAAATTACTTCCAAAAAGTAAAGGGAACAATTCTTTACTAAAAATCAACCAAAAGGTAAAATATTGAGGATTAAATTAACAAAGACAAGCAGGAACTAATATATCTTATTTAAATAAGATACAAAATGGAGTTAAGGGGCTGGGAACATGGCCTAGTGGCCAGAATGTTTGCCTCATATACATGAAGCCCTGGGTTTGATTCCTTAGCACCACATATATAGAAAAGGCCAGAAGTGGCGCTGTGGCTCAAGTGGCAGAGTGCTAGCCTTGAGAAAAAGAAGCCGGGGACAGTGCTCAGGCCGTGAGTTCAAGTCCCAGGACTGGCAAAAGAAAAAAAGAATTAATTGTAAAATTCAAAGATTACAAAGTAGAAGATTTACTCTTTTAAATATGTAAATTTATGACAAAGTCACTATAAGCCTAATGAGAAGGATATTGGGGGAAATTTAGAATGTAAATAGTTATAACTTTTTGATAAGCAAAATTATGTCCCAAGTAATCAAGGAAATTATGAAAATAAAGAGCAATATGAGCACATTTACTATAAAGCAAAAATAATTGCACTCGTTTTATTCTTACTGGTATTGGAGTAATGAAACAAATCAATAGAAAAGAGGATGGCTGTACTTACAGCCACATGTTGAGAGATTGTAGGATAAGCTCTGTGAAGGAATCAGTTGGTTTGCACAGGATTTTCTTTTTTTTTTTCTTTTTTGGCCAGTCCTGGGCCTTGAACTCAGGGCCTGAGCACTGTCCCTGGCTTCTTCCCGCTCAAGGCTAGCACTCTGCCACTTGAGCCACAGCGCCACTTCTGGCCGTTTTCTTTATATGTGGTGCTGGGGAATCGAACCCAGGGCCTCATGTATACGAGGCAAGCTCTCTTGCCACTAGGCCATATCCCCAGCCCCCTGGACAGGATTTTCTATTTACTAATATAATTGTGAACCTTTTGAGGTTATTACATGCAATGATTCTTAATCTTATTTGACCACAGAATTCTTCTTAAAATGCATCTTGTAGGACAGACATTTTCTTTTTTTTACTAATTTGAGGAAAACCGTAAAAGAAACAGATACACATTTGTGTGGAATTGGAGATTCCATGAAGGAGATGCCTCAATTCATGTGGTAGAATGTAGATCCGACCAGTGCACTTTAGACAATTCAGAAATAAATTTGAGCTGCAATAACATTGAGAAACTGAAACCAAAGAAGTAGTGGAAAGCACTACTATGAAGCTATATATACATACATACATGTATATAGTGAATATCTATTGGAATAGTTACTATATTACATTATCATATTGTAGTATTATTACATTTTCTGTTATTTTACATACTGTTTACATGGTAATATCTATGTTAGTATTACTATACAAATAACTTCCCCACCTCATTTATATTCTTAATAATAAACTAAATTGGCCAAGATTAAAAGTACATATCCTCATATACTTATGAAATTTGCCACAAAACAGCAGTGACATTTTATTTTTATACTCAAATTCATAGGACAGGAGACTGATCTTGGTTGACCACAAGATATTTGGTCATCGAGTAGGTTCATCTCCTCACCTGTTTCTGAAATCCCTGGGAGATGCCTGTCTCCTGAAGATTGGTTCTGGTGGCCCCGACGCTAGGGAGCAGTCTCATCTTGACTGCTGCTGCGCAGGACTGACCTTCGCTTCCTCCTCCCAAGCCAGTGGAACCCCAGTGAGGAGACAGACCACGGCCTAGGTGAGATCAAGTCATGGTCCTTTCTAATTATGGTGAAGACCATGTATGTGAGTACCCCCTGTTTATGAAGGTGGCCCCGGGAACATTACAGAGAACTAGAAAGGCATGGCAAGACTTGGCCAGGGCTCTTTTTATGTTTTCAAATTTTCAGATACATGGAAACGCAGTGCTCAGAGCAATGCAAGCCGGGTAGGCAAGGCGCTCACAGGTTGGACTGTTGGCCATCCACACCCCCACCCCCCACCCCGTCACCTCCTACAGGAATCTGAAGCCCATTGCAGACTTTGCATTATTTCTTTTTATCAATATGTACAGAGAATTTCTATCACAAAGGGGGTCTTTAAGGCAAAAGTCACTCAATTTCTCAAAGCTAAAATGGTCCGGTAATTCTACAATGACAATGCCTAACAATCTTCAGATTAGGAGCTAAAAATGACAAATGGGCATTGCAGTACTGAAAGTGTACCATCATGGCCTGGTAGATAAATAAATAAGAAGCTAAGGCTTGGAGGCCTGGCCTCTCTGTTGTAGGTGCAGCAGGGGGCTTTTCTCCTTGTTCTTGAGTGTCACCCTGTCACCAAGCACCGTGGTCACAGCTAACAGGAAGACCCTTGAGCATAGCTGTCCTCACCCAGGCCTGTTCTCAGAAGACAAGGAGTATAGAATCATTTCCTATTTTATATTTGCATACTCAAAAGGCCAATTAGTTTCTTCTCAGAACAAAATGTGCAGTCTGTTCTCGAAGGCATTGCATGCTATGCTTCACTTACCTTGTCGGCGTTCATGTCTGTATTATTTATGGGAGGAAGGGCCTACGTTAGCCGAGAGGAGGGGCTTCATTCCTGGACTCTTCTTGCCTAAGGGGCCTTCAGCAGATGGTGTCATTTCTTTTTTATATAATGAGGTTGACAATGTGCAACTGTTCTAAGAATTGAATTGTATAAGAATTGTTGAAAGAATTAAATTGTGCACAGAGAGGATGTCATAATGTTCTTTCAGTAAGTGGGGAGTATAATAGTAATACTTTTTAAGCTTAAATATGCTAATAAGTAGCATACATTAGTTTAAATCAAGTTTGGACATGAGCACTGATTCTTCAGCTAGGAAAGGATATTTACTCAACAAAAGTGAGCCTTACTTTGTAGCATTTCTCTAATTACTTAATCTATGCTCAATGAAAAAGTAATTTGAAAACATTTGAAATAAGAACACCTTACCAATATCACCTTTTTTTCTATTGAGACAAGATCTTATTATGTAGGCATGGCTGACCTTAAACTTATAGTCCTCCTGTTTCATTCTCCTGACTTTCAAAGTTACAGGAATGAGTCACCATGTTTGAGTACATCTTATCTTTTGGCTTCCTGGATATAACCCCTCAGCCTATTTTGGACATTTATTTTCTCATTCTCTTTTTCTTTGTGTTCCAGAAGAAGCCAGACAATAGATTCAAGTTGGAACAGTTTCAGAGAGGTTTCACAAGGAGACTAATTACAGAGATGTAGTGGTTGTAGAGGAAAGAGACAGGACATTCCAAACAGCAGCGGGCCTCTTAGGATCCAGACACCTGAGCAGGTAAAGGCAGAAAGAGGATTCTGGGACTAGAATTGAGAATCTGTGCAAAGACAGGTGTCTGACCTTTTTATAGATCAAGACAACCCAGAATGGCTTTGAAGGGAGGAAGCTAGGGGAATGAATTCTCATTCTACACATTGTCCCTCCTACCATGAACCACCTGCTCCTCTTGTGCTAACCCAGACAGAAAAACAGAGGGTAAGAGACTAACACCCTCAACACAGCTCAGCGCCTCCCTTGGACCCAATGGGCAACTCTAAAACCTATTGAGAGATGAGTTTTGCTAGATGAGTTTTCCTTGAGATCTTCACTCAAAACTTGCTTATCCGGTGCTCTGGGCAAATCATGCATGTGAGGATAAGAACATAGCAAGTTCCTATAGGCTAACAGAGACACCTTTCACCTATTAAAATAGTGCTTATTGTGTTAACTGCAGGCTCTTGGTTCACGTTCCTCAATATCTCTAGTTTAGCTTGCCTCACTTTTGTGTCTGATTTACTGAAGTTAACATTATGGATTCTAATTTTATCCATGATGCTACAAATGTTACAATTTTAGTTTTGCTTAGGGCTGCATAACATTCCATTATGTGTATGTAGCACACTTTCTTCATCTGTTAATGAACACCTAAGTTGATTCCATGTCTTAGGGTTTGTTTTGTGTGTGTGTGTGTGTGTGTGTGTGTGTGAATGGTGCCACAATAAACATAGGTATGAAGGTATCTGCTTGTTATATTCATTTAACTTGCTTCTTATATATATCCAGGAGTGGGGTATCTGTATCACAAGCTGCTTTTGAGAGTGAGAAGTGAGAAGAATTGAATTATTCATAATACCACAGGTACTAGCACTGTACGGCCAGACTCGGATTAGTACAGGTAAGCTAGGCTACCTCATCTCTCATAAACTTGAGAGAGGAGCTTCAGGGAAATGAAAGAGATGATATAGTGCTCCCATGCATGCACACATACATGCAAACACTTACACACACCTGTAATTTGATACTAGAACATGCACTCTATATCCTTTTCAAATTTAAAAGTCTATTATGAATATTTTCCTATATAGCATTTCTTTTACTAAAATATAATTTTAATTACATAAAATTACCTTATGTCATAACTAGATCATAATTGATTTAAATATTATCTCATATTTGATGTTCAGATAATTTATTTTCCCCTTATAATGCTGTAGTAGATACTACAGAACAAAAATCATCATACTCATTGTTATTTATAATAACGATCACTTGAGCAGCTACATACAACCTGCTCCAGGTAAGTGAGTATAATGTGGTTCTTGAAGGCTATAGTCAAGCACTAGGGATTTCTAACAGCAGCCTTGGAAGCAAGACATATGAAGTTTTAACACTCAATAAAATTTCCACTTTGTGGAAGATTAAAGGAAGTCAGAGGTCTTGATATCAGGCCACAGATACGGACTTTGTGTCTAGCATTCATTCAGTTCCCTGAGTGTCTTAGTGGTCCGAGATTCTTTCGTGCCACCGCTCTGCCCTGTCAGCCCTTTTACCCAACTGGTAGTCAAGTGTAAATGTGAGTGACATGTCATACTTTTGCTCTGTTGCCTTGCCTTGCTAGGGAGATAAGTAGATCGGCTCAACTCCATTGATTATTTTGGACCGAGGCGGAGGACAGAGGTATTTCCTTCAGGAGACGGTGTTTGGCAATAAACATGCCAGATAAACTAGGACACCACTGACGGAAAACTAAAGGACAAAGAAGTCTGAGGATAAATTGGAAGGTGGTGGAACCAAAGGCTTAGGATAATGTAGGGAACCTGTTGGACAGATCAGTAAAGATAGGAGAAAATGTGAGCAACACAATTGTCTTGGCAAGTTGAAGTGATGTATACCAGGGCCTATGGCAGAGCAGGCCCTAGCGAGTCAGAGGACTACTGCCAGACTTGGCAGATCCCGGTGTCTTCTCGCCCATGAAGCACCTGTGAATGGAGTCTTTGTTAGACCACATTGAAGCCTAGCCAGATTTGCTTGCTTCTCATCTCCCTTTCTGGCACGATTGCATCACGACTTCACTGTGCTCATCGTCTGCCCGTGTGATTTCCTTCTCACCATCTCCTTCTCCTGATTCTCAGTCTTCACTTCTGCTGTATCCTCTGTCTGGGGATCTTTTCCTCCATTGCATTTCAGTGGCTTCTACTTGCCATTCATTTAGAAAAAAAAAAATCTTCTGACCAGTTGCTAATGCCTATAATGCTAGCCACTCAGGAGACTGAGATCGGAGGATTCTGATTCGAAACCAGCCCAGGCTGAAAAGTCAGTGAGACTCGTGTCTCCAATTAACCACCAGAAAACCATACGTGATGCTGTGGCTCAAAGTGGCAGAGCACTAGCCTTGAGTACAAAGAGCTCAGGGACAGCGCCCAGGCTCTGAGTTCAAACCTCATGACCTACTGAAAAGCAATCTTTTGATGACCCATCTAGATTCATCTTGTCTAGATACTCTAACTCATATGTGTTATTTTCCAAGTATAACCTGCCACCTGCTGGAATTTACCTTGCCTACCTAGTGATCTGTTTGTCAAAACATCTCCCTCACTGTGGTGTTAAAGCTCCATTAGAATTTCCTGTTTGCTCTTCTCCCTTTCTCTTCCACAGGTCACCTCACGTGGCGGGTGATGTTAGTCAATAGCCATATCCGGATGGATGACTATGTGGTGCCTTTGTTGCTGAAGCCATTGTTCTGGGAGCCAGTTCTTTGGTTTCTGCTCAGAGCCATCTGTAGGTCTCCTAAGAATGGATTTTCTTTTTCATTTATGTAAGCATGTCCTTTACTAAAGTCTCACCTTGCCCATTTACTTAGCATGTGCATGTCTGTGGTCCGATAGATACGGAGTGGCATTTATCTAGCTAGCAAATAGGTTTTGAGCAATACATGGCAATATAAAATGGCTGCTTGCCTCCAGGTCTTGTTTCAGCCAGAGACACTAGAGCCACACCAATGTTTAGTTGAATGTTTTCCTTAATCTTATTACCTTTCCTTAATCTTGTTAGCTGACCAAATCTTAAGGAGACGATGACACAATGTAGTTTCTCAGTGAGGACATTGAAAGCCGGAGACCTCAGGACTCAGGCACCATCTCCGGTGTTTGCACCATTCCCCAAACCTTCGCACATCTGCACGATGGGCAGGGGAGGCCCAGGCCTTATCTAGGATGCTTCCTGCCTCTATCGTTGATAAACCTTTTCCCTTTAAAGACCTATGCAGATGTAACTGTAAAGGCTTTATTCTCCTTATGCTCTTTATACTCCCAAGCACAGGGCTTGGGAGAATCCACCTGCAAGATTCTCTTATTCATTATTTCCTTTTATTTTTTGACATATTTCTTGCTTTCTTCATAGAAAGTTCATCAAGCATATAGGTTAGGGAGAACTTAAATGACATACAACACTAACCGGAGAACAAGTCATAATAAAAATACCAGTTGAGAAAGAAAGAAGAGAAAAAGAATCTCATAATAGTGTTCATTTACATACTGGGAATCATGTACGTGGAAAAAAATCTGTTCAAAATCTACCTTAAAGTTTAACTTCATGGTGAGGCATAGTTATCCTAGGTGTCTAGAATTTCGCCTTCATAAAATCACAGGAGAGACTTTTTGTCCATAACAACAATTAAACTGAAAAACCTATAGGGAAACTATGGGAAAAGCGGGGATTTTTGTACCTCCTCTCACCCTTAGGTATAGAAGGATCTAAGCTCATTTCTTATGAATCTAAACCATAGGCAAGCTGAGACACTCTGTCTTAGGTAACTTGAGGTAAGTATTTAAAAGACGCTTAAAGGCTATGTTACTTAAACCCAGCACTTGGAGGTTTTAGACATCTGGCCTAGATTTTAATTTAATTAAAATAATTTCATCTTTAAGAGGTTGCTATATCGATGAAACTTTTACTTTAAAACCTTTGTTGTCCATCTGTACTAATAACTGCTATAGGATATTAATTGATATGGTTATTTTTATTTTTAGTCATTTGTTTAAATCATGTTTTTGTCAGACCCTAGCTAGGATGTGGGACTAAAACATGAGTGTCACGATTCCTCCTACCACTCCCCAGCCTCCTTGGAGTTCAGTGTGGACCAGAGGTTCTCAAACAGGATTCAGGATGTACACAGGGAGTCCATAGATTCAGTGGGGGATTTTGGGAAGATACGTTTTGTTCCTCCAATTCTATGCAAAAGGTTGGACTATGGTTTTTTTCAGCACCACTGAATTAGCTTGGGGGAGGGGATTGTGTCAATGGCCCTACACAGATGAAGGAGTTCGGGTAGGCAAGGATAATTTCATGACAGATTAGAGCGTCCATCTGCGCCTCTTCCTGGCTACTCAGCCTCAGAGATCGGTGAACACAAGGGCCCTTTAGAGCCCATACACTCATTGGCCACAAAACACTTTCATTTCTTCATTTTATATCTTTTCCAGGTGCATATTCACTTACACACCCAAATCTTTCCCGCTGAAAGAGGAATTGACACTGAGAAATTCAGTAAAATACTTTCGCTTACCTAAGAAATGAGTGGCACTGTGGCTCAAGTGGCAGAGTGCTAGCCTTGAGCGAAAAGAAGCCAGGGACAGCTCTCAGGCCCTGAGTCCAAGCCCCAGGACTGGCAAAAAACAAAACCAAACCTTGTTTTTCTTAATTTTTATTTTTTTTTACAGAGTATCATGTAACGTTTTCTCCTCTTTGTACTGTGATCTGATGACTGGCCTGATAGCCCTACTACGTACGCTGAGTTCCCGAAGGGCAGACACGCAGTAGGCGCAGCCTTGGAAGCTCAGTATCTGACGTACAGTAGATGGTCGATCAAACGCTCGATTCCTCCCTGTGCTGCCAACTATACTAAAAGCCTACCGTGGCACCTGAGAATTTCTTAGAAAACAATGGAGATCACATCTCTGATGTGTTTTGCTTTCTGTCTTGTTGGAACCAATGCCACAGAGACAGACATCAGTTCAGAGGACTTTTTAGCCGTTAATGGTTTTGATCAATTAAAAAAAAAAACAAAAACGTTTCCAGTTTCCATTTGATTTTAAACCATGAGAGAGGAAACACATAAAGGAAAGGAAGACGGTGAGTAGTATGTTAAAGGAAATGGAAGGCCTCTAAACCACATGAGAGAGAAGAGAGACACAGTAAGAGGGGAAATGTCACCTGAGCTGCTGGAGTATCACCGCCCTCAGTTCTTTGTCACTGAGACACGAGTTTTTTTAAAAATGTTTTATTGTCAAGGTGAAGTACAGAGGGTTTACAATTTCACACATTAGGGAGTGGATACAATGCTTATCCAACTTGTTATCTCTTCCCTTATCTTTCTCCGACCTTCCCTCCGCCCCAATTGTCCTCTGCCCCGAGTTAAACAGTTAGTGAGACAGGCCCAAAGAAACTCTACGGTCTCCCTTAATGGTAATAATCAGTATATGTTTAGGATAGTTCTAGCAAATGATTGCAGTAGCTCAATAGCTATCTACATATGATCACAGAAGATGACACTAAGAGAAATGATCTCCAAAACATGGAAACAAGGAATTTTCCATTGATGGTGTTATTTTTAACATACTATGTGAAATTATTTCTTTTCTCTTCTGTCCATCTTCCCTATGATTTAGCCCCTGCTGTCAGTGTATTTGATTCTGGTACCCTGGGTATTTTGTACATGTCTGCATGAATTAGGGAAGGGAAGGGGAACATTAAAACAGGGAGACAAAGGGAACAAGGTAAACCTTTTTTTTTTGCCGGTCATGAGGCTTGAACTCGAGGCCTGGGCACTGTCCCTGGCTTCTTTTTGCTCAAGGCTAGCACTCTGCCACTTGGGCCACAGCGCCCCTTCTGGCTTTTTCTTTATATGGTGCTAAGGAATCGAACTCAGGGCTTCATGTATGCAAGGCAAGCACTCTACCACTAGGCCACATTCCTAGCCCCACAAACCAGTATTTTGGAGATGAGTTTTTGACTCACAGGATTCTGTTATGTATGGATTTTCTTCTAATGAAGGGTTTATTCATGGAACTGATGGATATTCCATTTTGCCTATGACTCCCAAAGTCATCATGGTAGAATATGTCCTTCATGATAGTCATCACCTGCCTTTCTGTTTCCACTTCCCACAAAGTGTTTGAATATCTCAGGATAATACTTTATAATTTTTAAAAGCTTTTTTTTATTGTCAAAGTGATGTCCAGAGGGGTTACAGTTGAGTATACATTAGGCAATGAGTACATGTTGTATCAAAAGTTTTACCTCTTCCTTCATTTTTCTCCCACCTTCCCCCCTCCCCAGTTCCCTCCCCATCCTCCCCCAAATTGTACAGTTGGTTTACAGCACATTGTTTTGTACATATTGCTGTTGCATTGGTTTACCTTTTGCCCTTTGTCTCTCCATTTTGGTGTTCTCCTCCCCGAGTTCTAATAAACATACATACAATACCCAGTGTACCAAAGTCAGTTACAATGACATCAGGGGTAAAACCACAGGGAAGAAAGACAAACGAAAAAAGCATAATTTCATAGAGTACATTGGAAATAACAACAACAAAGACAAACCATTTACTTCCAAGTCTTGTAGATCATTTCGCTTAGGATCATCTTATGTGATCACTTGTACATAGCTATTGAGCTATTGCTCCTCTGCTAGGACTATCCTAGAAAAGCACTAATTGTTTCCAATGAGTGAAACCATAGAGTTTATGTTTCTTTGAGTCTGGCTCACTTAGTATGATTTTTTCCAAGTCTTTTCATTTCCTCACGAATGCGGCAGGTCATTCCTTTTAATAGAAGCATAGAATCCCATTGTGTATATGCACCACATTTTCTTGATCCACTCATCTACTGAGGGGCATCTAGGTTGGTTCCATATTTTAGCAATGGTAAATTGCACTGCAATAAACATAGTTGTGCTGGTGGCTTTAGTGTGATCTTGCTTGTAATCCTTTGGGTAAATGCCCCAAAGTGAGGTTGCTGGGTGGTAGGGGAGCTCCATGTTTAGCCTTTTGAGGAATCTCCACACTGCTTTCCAGAGTGGTTGAACCAGTTTACATTCCCACCAACAGTGTGGTAGGGTTCCCTTTTGGCCACATCCCTGCAGCATCTGTTGTTAGTTGTCTTGATAGTGGCCATTCGCACTGGGGTGAGGTGGAATCTCAGGGTTGTTTTGATTTGCATTTCTCTTATGGCCAGTGATGCTGAGCACTTCTTCTTTTAGCCATTCTCATTTCCTCTGCAGAGAAGTCTCTCTTCTAGTCATCAGCCCATTTATTGAGGGGGCAGTTGTTTCTTTCCGAATTTGTTTTGGGAGAACTTATCTATCACCCTGCACCAGAATCAAGTCCAGATGGATCAAAGACCTCGAGATAAAAGCAGATACCCTGAAAGCATTGTAGGAAGGAATAGGAGAAACACTAGGGCTCCTTGGCACAGGTTGAAAATTTCTTAATAAAGGCCCAGAAGGACAGCAAATCAAAGGAAGGTTGGACAAATGGGATTGCATCAAACTGAAGAGCTTTTGCCCAACAAATGATATAGCTAACAAGATAAATAGTAAGCCCTCAGACTGGGAGAAAATCTGACCATACAAAAGACAGGGGGCCTCATATCTAAAATATACTTAGAACTCAAAAAAAAATAAGTTCCCCCAAAACAAATTCTGAAACAACTTTATAATTTTTATAGGAAAATAAATTTCCTGAAAAATGCTACATGGATGGCGAAGGTAATGAACATCAGAGAGCATCTTACAACCCTGCATTGAGGCTGAGGAACATGGGAGGCCCCTTTTGAGGTACATTGGACTGGCTCAGGTTTGGGACCAGCCTCTCCCACTGTGAGGGAGTGGTAGGTATCACCAGTCAGGACCCTGGATATGGAACGCTTGCCATTTCTACTAAACACACATTAGCATCGACAACAAAAACGATTTAAAGGACACAGAGTTGGGAATCAATATTCTTTTTGTTTCCAAATATGGCATGGCATTTGGAAGTGGTCTGACATTTTATTGCTACTTCCTTGATTTATTTCTCTGACACCTCCTGTCTGTTTTAAGCCTTGGCTCATGCCTTCTAAGTCGAGCATCTGCAATATCTTTATATTCTCTAGATTCGCCACCACATTTATTTCTCTTTCATCAGGGTTTGCATACTGTTTTATTCTTCCTTTGAAATATTTTTCTTCCTTCCCAGCTCTCCCTAGCTTACATCGAATCCTGTACATTTCTTTTCACTTGGATGTGAATTCATCATTACCATCTTGTTTCTCCAGAATCTATTCTGCCATTTCAATAAGAGAGATAGATTCAAAGAGCTCTGTAGACTTATGCTATTTTGTAGTTAAACCAGTGGTCTCAATGCTTAGCAACATGCTTTTTTATTTTCCAGATTTTGCAAATTTGTGCAACAAATTTTATGGCCATGCTTCTCTAGATACTGGAAATACATAAAGACTGAAAATAATGGAGAGAACAATTACTCTTTCTCTCCATCCCTAGTTCTCTGTTTTTATTTTCTCTCTCTCTTAAACACACACACACACACACACACACACACACACTTAGAGAATTTTATGTATGCTTGAAACTACACTATGGGAAAAAACCAACACTGTATTCCAATCCTAGTTTAAGATAATAATACAATTCAAACTATTAGAAGTTGTGCTGTAGTTTAAGTGGTACAACACTAACGTTATAAAAGCTCAGAGACAGTGCCCAGGACCTGCGATCAGCCCCAGGATGAGTACAAAAAGCAAAACTGAAGGCAAGATATATTCAAAGCTTTATACAATCATGAGCAATGGTTAAAAGGAAGGAAATAATTTTGTTGAGCCTCTTAAGAAATTGCTCACAAACTCTATTAGTTGTCCAAAGATAAACATTTATGAATTATTTTTATTTGGAGAAGAAAGATTATTTTTCAATTAATTAATGACTGATATTTCCCAGAATTCTTTTCAAAAGCCTAGGAGCTAGTGTTATTTTAGATTGGCTTTTGCTTCTCATCCGTTTCTTTTGATTGAAGCTGATTGTTAATTTAAAAAATAAATTGATATGAGGCAATGAATGCATAATAAGTAAACAGTTTTTTTAAGTCCTTTCTGTTTCATATAGGAAAACAATTCCAAGACTGTCATGTCCCTTGCTAAGGCTGCTTGAACTCAGTGATGGGTAGATTTGTAGAAGGATTTTTAGAAACAAAACATCAAAATTTTGGAAGCCAGAAAGGACTAATTTTTATAACTCTTCTATGTGTCCATTTCAAATGTCTTTCATAGCAATGTGTTTGCTTGTCTTTATAACTTGCCTGAAAATGTCTGAGAATTGAAAGCTTCCCCTCCAACCCCCATACAAGAAGTTCATCGTGAGACAGATGTCTCTTGCTGTCTAGCCTCTAGGGGGAATTAAAGATTGTTTTATCTTGGTTAAGTGATACAATAAATATGAAATTGCCATCGAGATCAGGACATATGAGGCTGTAAACACTTTGAGCACATTCCTCTTCTCTCTTCCCATTTCCCTTTATATCTTTCTCTACTTCTTCATCAACATTAGTTGACTCAGTGTAAACAAGCTATCCTGAAGCTCCTGCTTTACTGTCTGTGAGCCTGGTTTGTGTTTTACAACTAGTGCTTTTCAGGAATTTTATCATAAGATCTACCTTCTCTATCATCTGTGACTCCATTTGATGCTACCATGTCAGATTTTCTGTTTGTTCTAACTAATATTTTTTGTTGTTGTTGTTGTTTGTTTATTTGTGCCAGTCCTGGGGCTTGGACTCAGGGCCTGGGCACTGTCCCTGGCTTCTTTTTGCTCAAGGCCAGCACTCAGCCTCTTGAGCCACAGTGTCACTTCTGGCCATTTTTTCTATATATGTGGTGCTGGGGAATCAAATCCAGGGCTTCATGCATGCTAGGCAAGAACCCTACCACTAAGCCACATTCCCAGCCCTTAAGGAAGTTGCTAAAGTTCATATTGGTTCATCTTACTGCCATTTGCAGGTATCCTCCTTTCCCAACATTGCCTACAAAACAAAACTATTTCTGAAAGGGGTTTGAATCACATTAGCAATGCTTTCAGAGACTGGGTTGATAACTAATTGATAGTGAACTCTTCTGGTTGCTAACTCAAAAAGACAACCAAGTTTCAAATAAAGAAGAGAGGGGTTTGGCTACAGCAGTTCAGAAAATAAAAGGATAAGATAAACAGTTCTGGGTGAGGCTGGCCTCACTTAGCTGTGGAATAAAAAACAATTTGTAAAGTGGAAAGGAACCAAGGTTAAGAACTGATATGACCTTGACATGCTTAGTCTAGCTTATTTCTGCTTTTGTAAGTCAAGTGATTAACCGAGAAGTGATTTTATAATATGATATATAAACCCATATGTAGAAAATAATAACATACTAGAGATAGCCTTTTGTGCATAGTTTTCACCAGGGTCATTTTAGAATCTCTAAAGAAAATTCTTTAGATGGGCATATTTCTTACTTCCATGGGAAGTGAAGGGAAACAATTTGAAATTTTCCCTCAATAAGGCCTGAATAAATACCTCTTGGTGATGTGGCCTCGTAATTAAGTTTTGCCTCATGAAAATCTCTTCTCTTAGCATTTACAATACCATAAAATGAAATTAGAAAAGTGTTCCTCTCCATGTGATTGAAAAAAGAATAGAGATTTTCAAAGTATTTTTTAATGTATTATTGCAAAATCTCAGTATTTGGAAAGGGTCTTAGAGACACAAAGGACTACATGTCTTCACCTTTTAAACAGAGAACATTGAAAACCTTAGACATCACGTTTCAATTACTTGGAACACATTTCTTGTTAGATCTGGTGACTTTGGTTGATTAAAAAACATGGAAGAGGGCTGGGGATATGGCCTAGTGGCAAGAGTGCCTGCCTCATATACATGAGGCCCTGGGTTCGATTCCCCAGCACCACATATACAGAAAACGGCCAGAAGTGGCGCTGTGGCTCAAGTGGCAGAGTGCTAGCCTTGAGCAAAAAGAAGCCAGGGACAGTGCTCAGGCCCTGAGTCCAAGCCCCAGGACTGGCAAAAAAAAAACAACAAAAAAAACATGGAAGAGTTTATCAGAGTAGTAAGCAAAGAGGGCAAAGTTTCTTTCACTTTCCAAGAGAGACAAGGAGGCTGGGAATATAGCCTAGTGGCAAGAGTGCTTGCCTTCCAAGAGAGACAAGGGGCAAGTGCCGTAGGCAAATGTGCAGCCATGGAGCAACTGGAGTGGGGGCTCAGGGAGATTAGCTTGATGAGGGAGGCTTCCATGCTGGAGGATACTGGATGGAGTCCCATCCTCATTCTGATTGGTTGCATCTCTCGGTCTCTCTGTCTCTGTCTCTGTCTGTCTCTGTCTCTGTCTCTGTCTCTGTCTCTGTCTCTCTCTCTCTCTCTCTCTCTCTCTCTCTCTCTCTGTCATGGGGCTTGAACTCTGGGCTTGGGCACTTTCCCTGAGCAGGCTAGTGCTCTATCACTTGAGCCACCGTGCCACTTCCGGTTTTCTGCTGGTTAATGGGAGATAAGAATCTCATGGATGTTCCTACTCCGGCTGACTTTGAACTGAGATCCTCAGATCTCAGGCTCCTGAGCAGATCAGATTACAGGTGTGAGCTACCTGCACCTTGATTGCATCTCTTTAAGACACAATTTTGCTGATCTGTCTTTAGGGGGCAAAATCAAATTTTCATAGGGACAATGAAATAGGGAGGTGATTGGACATAGGCCCTCAGGAGCAGGTGGCAGTAGTTGAGTCTAATTATGTTTTTGTTCAAGGTCTGTTGATAAATGAGGATGGTCGATTAGAGTTTGGAAAAAGTACCTTGCTCTTGCATGACCCTTGAGAGAAGCAGAGAGAAGAGTCCCTAAGAGTGGTTCAGAGAGGGAAGTCAAAAATCTTTGTACAGATAGGTAGGGGTCAGCTAATTGAGATATAACTCCCAGACAAATGGGACTGGTGATAAGGAGGAATTTCTCAAATAAGGACATTATCTGAGTTTTGCTGCCAAAATTGGTGGTGTGGTTTGCTTTAATGCTGGAAATGGGTGAATGTGTTAGTTGTGGGCCAGGTTAACAGAAATGAGGATAAGTCCTTGGTCTGGAAGTGGCCAGAGTACAAATTCAACAGTCTTTATACATCAATTGCTGTTAATTAAGGGCTTGGTGGTAGGGCCGTGGGATGAGCTAGAACACACATGGAGATAGCCATTTGGCAGAGGGAGGGAATGATATAAAATGGAAGCATGTTAGGGTTGAGTTTGATTGAAGGTGACACAAGTTGAGATGCCAAATTTGTGTAGCATATGCTAGGCAGCAATCTAAGGGCACTGAGCTGCAGGTTTGGTAGATGATTCCCAGTGGTGGTAATAATAATAATTTGTATTATTATTATGCCCATGTAATAAAGCAGAGGAGCAGTAAGTAGAAAGAAACTACTTTGCAATGGGACAAACAGGCTAGAAGAGAGGTATGGGGATATTCTGGGAGAAAGAAGGACTTTGTATTCTAGAAAATCAGAAAACTGTTTCTGTAGGATAAGATCTAAGATGAAGGATTTCAAGTTTCAGTTTCTGATCAGGTATTAAGGGATTAGAGGGAGTGATAGATCAGACAGAGAGAATCAGTGGTAGTGAATGACTTGATTCATAAAACTATGAACCAAAGGGCCAATCACTTGGGGAGCACGTGATCAGATGGAGGTCTCAAGAAGTGAAGTTTCAGATTAAGGGAAATGAGAAGAGGAATGGGCTCGTGAGATGTTGCTGGTTAGAGATGTGGGCCAGAAGGTAACTGGAGGTCTTTTTCATGAGTAAAGGAAGGGTAAAAGGAAGGGAAGGAGATGTGCAGAGGAGGAGTCTGGTCAAAAGAATGATTGAGGTCCAGTCATCGAGAGGAACATTTTCACAAGAGACCATCAGGGTCATTCGCTGAAGTGGCTGGAGGAAGAAGAGGTGAGGACGGACAAAGAAGAAGGCGCTGATCAGAGGAGGGGAATATTTGAATCTTGGGACAGAGTTAAAGAAGCAAGAATATCGAGGATTATTCATTTTAAAATAATTTCCCAAGGTTTTGACGTAAGAGTACTGAAATTGAGAGAGGTATTTTTAAGCTAAGCCTCTCAGTAGCCCTGTATATATTCTGGCCAATAATATGAACAGAAGATTAGGTCTTTGTTTTAGATCAGTTGGATCTGGCTTATGGTTTGTTTTGTTTTGTTTTGTTTTTGCCAGTCCTGGGCCTTGGACTCAGGGCCTGAGCACTGTCCCTGGCTTCTTCTTGCTCAAGGCTAGCACTCTGCCACTTGAGCCACAGCGCCCCTTCTGGCCGTTTTCTATATAGATGGTGCTGGGGAATTGAACCCAGGGCTTCATGTATACAAGTCAAGCACTCTTGCCACTAGACCATATTCTCAGCCCTGGCTTCTGTTTTTGTTAAGGAAGCCCCAACAGGGGAGTTCTTAGGAGAGATCACGCGTGTTAACTATCACTGAGACAAATAAAAGGAAGAACATTAGAAAGAAGGGGCTATTTTTGGTTCAGAATTTAGAAAGACCATTCCTCTCATCTCCAGAACAAAAGCTACAGGACAAGTCACAACTTGAGGATTCAGGGGAAGGTGAAGTGTATCACCCCCTGCAAGGCTTAGGCAGAGGATGAAAACAGACTCAGAGTCAGGCTTTGACATTTTACATTTATTGGGAGGTTTGTTCTGCGAACAGTCTATCTGAGCAGTGGAAAAAGGTTTTCCCTGGATGGACAACCAAACATGTTAGTCCTCAGGTTTCAGGGTGGAAAATGGAACAGGTGGGTGTTGGTACCTCGGACAGGTAGTAGTGCGTGTAGCCCAAATGGAATGGGCATACTGAACAGAGGATGATTTTTGTCTAGATTCATGTCTTCAAAGTTTTAGGATACCATAGTTTTCCCACAATAGAACAAAGAAGGGTCTAGAGTTATGGCGCAAATGGTAGAGTGTCCATCAGGAGCAAGAAAGCTATTCAAGCTGCAGTACTGGCAAAACAAAAGAAATATTTGCACACCCCAAATAAAAATTGTTACAATTTATGAAAGAACAGAGACATTCCTAGTGAGGTCTGACAAAGAAGACGCAAGGTTAGGTAAAAGCCTGCATGATAAGGAGTCCAGAAACAAAATGGAGTTTTGTTTGCTTTACATTATCTATGGAAAAATGTCTAAGCTAATGCAAGAGGTAACCACTGTTGACACTATTTCTGGACTTCTAAGAAACAAGGAAGACAACTTTTGCAGAGATTGGAAAACTGTGCCCATATCAAAGGTAGACCTATGCATTGGGATGTGTTTATATTTATCCTAAACTAAACGGAAGACATCATGTTATTCTTTGCTTCCTTTGAAGAATGACTAACATAAGGGAACCAGGAGGAAGATCAAGCAATGAGAAGAACTCCCCTGTCTTAAGATGATGTGTAGTGTTATGGTGTCACCCATTATTTTGGGGCCGTCATGCTGGTTTGCCTTTGCCTGTACTTGAGACACATTGACACTTTTAACTGGATGCTCTATTTGCAAGCACTTCTTAGGGCACTACTTTCAACACCAGCATCTATCACAAGTAAAAAAAAAATGCATTTGAATTGTTTTGCAAACAAAACTTTCTTCCAATTAATAATTAAACAGAGGAACAGCTTGTGGTATGTGCTTGGAACTAATTTTACTATATATAGTGGGAAATGACAAGCACATATGAAGATGTGACTGAAGCTGGGTAGCATTTAAATATTCAGCTTTTCCTCTGTTACCTTGACGGGAGCAAAGTTGGTTCCCAAGGTAAAAACTAAGTGGTCTGCCGGCATATGGTCTAACCTCCATTTGAGTGCTAAAAGCTGGATACTGTTTTTGTGAAACAGATGTTGTTGAGTGCAGCAATGCACAACCGACTCTAGCTAACAGCTGGGAATCCTTCGTGACCCATATAGCGAGAAATAAACATGGTCCTAGGCTTGGCAAAAGTGTAACAAAGCAAATTTCCATTTGTTAGGAGCTTATCAAAATGAAGAATAAATGTTTTTAGCCATAAACTGATTTTATTCACCAGAGTCATCTCTCCAGCAGCTTCTGTGATGGTCGTAATATTGCAGGCACCCTTTGGCAGATGAAGGCTGCAGTTGCTCTGACATATAGTACAGATGGAAAATAAACATCTGCCTCCATCAGGAGCAAAGACCAAGGACAAGGTTGACGAATATTGTCTGGCACGCCGCTCTTTGCAGAGAAGCATATAAATGCTACAGAAGCCACACCACTGGCATGGTGTGGTGGTGTCCTTATGTGGTTACTGACCATGAAGAGAGATGATTAGTCGGCCCTCTCCGAGGAGAAATGCCTGCAGATGTTCCGGGGCTCGGCTTCCAGCTCTCTAGGATCTGCTTTGCTCCAGTCACGCCATGCGCGTCGCTGAGCGATTCCATTTCATTTTAGTGGTTTCATGGTTCGGCAGCATTTATTGTCCTGCAAGTTTCCCTTCTCGTTGTTGAATGCGATAAACAAGAGAAGGAGAGCAAAAGAAGAGGAGCTACCTTAGACACTAGAAAAGCACTTTTTATTTTCTCATTGTCATAGGGAGTATCAACGAAGGTGAGTCCAACTTGATAGGACTTCCTTCAGCTGGGCCCTGAACCTCCACTTCCCCTACCTGCCCCCCCAACACACACACACACACACACACACACACTGGGATTGAAAGCCACTCTATTCTATCATGTAGTCCAACTTCAACTTTGGCAACAGCTGAGTGAAATAATGTCAGCTCCATGAGCAAGATGCACGTAGATACACACACACACACACACACACACACACACACACACACACACACACAGAGCAATCCTACCACTATGTTCCTTTTGTTCTTATGGCAACCAAATGATTCATGTGGCACAAATAATAGGACAGATGTAGCTTTGCAAATTCAGCTTTGCGGCAAGTATCGTTTTGACTGAACCTTCTTTCATTTTCTGGTATCTCTTGTGACCATATGGAGTTTAGATGGCAGTGAATTCCTTTCTCTGCACCTGGGCACAATATTGAATGAGGAGGTAAAGAAAAAGGGAGGAAAAGTGTCAGGCTTAATAGGCAGCATTTTGTTGTGAGTACTCTCTCCTCTTTTTGTGAAAAAAAAAAATGTCAGTACCATGGTGTTGTTAGTGAGTTTTATTTCTAAAAGAAACATGGTAGACAATTGGGTATATGGAGTTTTGGTATTGTTCTTTGCCTTGAATGACAGGGAATAAAGTAAAAGCTGAATAGAGGTTCCATTTTTCACCATTTCATGCATTTCTTCTGGGTCGATAATTTTCCTTTTTCTGTTCTTTATTTTTGTTTTTTGGTTTTTTTTTTGGCCAGTCCTGGGCCTTGGACTCAGGGCCTGAGCACTGTCCCTGGCTTCTTCCCGCTCAAGGCTAGCACTCTGCCACTTGAGCCACAGCGCCGCTTCTGGCCGTTTTCTGCATATGTGGTGCTGGGGAATCGAACCTAGGGCCTCGTGTATCTGAGGCAGGCACTCTTGCCACTAGGCCATATCCCCAGCCCACCTGTTCTTTATTTTTAATACCTAGATGGCATCGTATTTTATATGTTATCATGTAGCAAAACTGCACACTTCATGATGTCTGTGCTTTATTTAAGTAGTGTCCTTGTGCCCTTTTTAATACATTTGGTAATTTCTTACCAAAATTGAACCAAATTAGTTTATGCTTACATAGCCATAGGTTTTTTATATTTGTGTTATGTGTGTATATTTTAGATATATTTGTGTTTAACAATCCCAGAAGTGGCCGTGGTAGTCAAGGTATTTGCATAGTAATTACATGACTTACAAGCTTTTTAAGGAACAGTTAAATCTGATCTATGTGTACATACTTGTAATGATTCTAGCTGCTGTTTTACTCAATTTTAATTGACATAATTTATATACTATAAAATATACCATTAACATGAAAGGTAATCAGTCTTGAAACAGACAGTTTGTGCAGCAACAAACACAGACAACATATAGAAGGGTTCCAACAACCCAAACCTTCCTTCTTGTTCCTCTGTGATAAACTCATCCCCTTCTCCCAGTGTGTGCAAAATTAACATCTTTTATGGTTTTACTGTTTCCAGAATGACATATGAATGGGGTAGCCTTTATACGAATAGGTAGCCTTTATACTTAGTATTAGGCATTTGAAGTTTATTCATCTTGTTTGTAATGTCAGGAATACATTGTTATTTATGGAGTAATATGTAATTGTATGGCGTGGCCTGTCCAGCCATCTATCCAATAGAGAATTTTGTGTTCCTCACTACACTTAGTGTTCATGTACAGAGCTGCCATGTGTGTTTAAAACGTCTTACATGAATGTACGTGTTCCTTTCCCTGGCATAGATGCATAGGAAGAAATCATTTAGTCATGTCATTGTATACCTTTAATTTCATGTGAAATCATTAAAACTATACTTGAAGTGATTCTACCATTCTTTCTGAAAATCAATGTCTGAATGTCCTAGGTACCCACTCATTTTATCAGCACCTGGTATTGTCAATTTTTCGTTGATTTTTAAAAATTTGTAGTCATTCTGATAGATACAAGTAGCATGTTATTTTTAATTGGTGTCTTTTCTTCTTTAGGTTTGCACTTTTTTTTTTTTTACAATTCTGGACACATTTTTACATAATGTGATTTGAAAATATACTCTTTTAGTCTGTGTGGGTTTTTTCAGTCTTTGAAAGAATTAAAATTATTCATTTTATTTTTTTCATTTCTTTATTGTTAAAATGATATACAGAGGGGTTACAGTTTCAGACATAAGGCAGTACACACATCTCACTTGTTCGCTCCTCCCTCATTTTTACCCGGCCTCCCCCGTTCCCAACCCTCCCCCCCCATGAGTTGTACAGTTGGTTTTCACCATATAGTTTTGTATTGCTACTACATTGGTTTGTCTTTTTAACCTTTGTCTTTCCATTTTGGTATTTCCATTTGGTATTTTAAACATGTTCAACCAGTCTGGAAAAGAGTATGGAAGTTCCTCAAAAGCTAAACATAGAGCTCCACTATGACCCAGCAGCCCCACTTTTGGGCATTTCCCCAAAAGATTACAAGCAAGACCACACCAAAGCCACCAGCACAATTATGTTCATTGCAGCACAATTTGTCATTGCTAGAATATGGAACCAACCCAGATGCCCCTCAGTAGATGAGTGGATCAAGAAAATTCGGTACATATACACAATGGGATTCTATGCTTCTATCAAAAAGAATGACATTGACCTATTTATAAGGAAATGGAAGAGCTTGGAAAAAAATCATATGAAATTATTCATTTTAATAATGTCAAACTTTTTAATTATAATTTTTGAGATTTATTTTTAAATATTTAAAACAATATTTTTTTCCGAAAATGTTGATGGTTTTATATTAGTTTAGTTGAAATATTGCTTAGGTAAGATAAACATATATAACATATGTATGTATATATATTAAATTATCTTTATATAGTTGTGAAAAGGAGTTACCATTCAACAAAGCAGTTTAGGAACACTATTGGCCAATGTCAGCCCTTTGAACAATCTCATAACTTCCTTCAAAACCTCTTTCCCTCACTTTTCTTAATTTTATAAGATATACATTGATTTCTGACTGCCTTATCTTCCCTCTGGGATCCATTTTGAGTTAATGTTTACATATGGTGTCAGATAGGCTTGTTACACATCTCTTTAAATAAGTAGTTAGTAACATGGCATATTATGTATATTAATTTTTACTGGTAAACCAGCTTGCATTCCTGAAATAAAGTCCACTTGGTCATGATATCTTATCCTTGTGTAGATTCAGTTTAATAATACTATACTGAGAATTCTTGCATCAATATTCACAAAGAATATTCATCTATAGTTTTTAAGTTTTTCTACACTATCTTTATCTGGTTATAATAAATCTGGATACATAAAAGGAATCTCAGCTCTTATGTTTTCTGGAGATGTGTGGAATGTTGGTATCATCTCTTCCAGGAATATTTTATTGAATTTATGTAAATAGTTTAGTTATTTGATGTGAAGCTGAGAGTCTGAAATCTAGATGGATTTAATTCTTTAATGGATATAGGAGTTTTCAGATTATGCATTCTGTGAAAATGACGTTAGGTAGCTTATATCTTTCAAGAAAAAATGCTTTATCTTAGTTATCAAACTAAATGACATAATTTTTAATAAATTTGTATTCATCTATACAAAACCCATAAGGCAGTAATGTCTCTCGACTTTATTTTTCCCAGACAGGTAATGTATATTTTTCTCCTTTTACATTAGCAGCTGCTTCAACTATATATGTCTATTAATCTTAATGGATTCTTTAAATGAACCAATATTTGGTTAACATTACTTCTTTCCTACATATCTTCTATTATCAATATAATAAATGTATCTCATCTTTGTTATTCTTTAAATATTATTTCTTTGGGTTAATTTTCTCTTTCCAAGTAGTAATTTCTTATGTTTGATATAAACTTTTAAAAGCTGATATGTTGTTCACATGAAATAAGTTTAACCTATAAGATACAAATAGGAGGTAGTGGTCAGCAAGTAATTAGGCAAAGACAATGACAGAGCAAACTTACCAATGTTGATCAGATTGCACTCACATCTAACACTAATTTATATCTCATCACTTGGATATTCCATATAGCAATTGAGAAGTGGCTCACAGAATTAAAGTAATAAAAGCAGATGGTTAATAGAATAAACTAGAAAAAGTAATGCTACTGTGTATGTTAAAATTATCTAGTTCAAAACTTTGTATAATCTTTAAGAGAAGAGGTTACCCAACTCAGCCATCAGAATCTACCTAACAGATAGTCAAGCCTTCTGTCTTTACTAAATTCTCAACTCTCTGAAGGAGAGCTGTTTCTTTGTTTCTTAAGGTTCTCTATAGTGAAGAACACAATGCTGTTTGTTATGATTTTACAAAATAATGAAAAACATTTAAAGTAGAAAAACAGAAAGCTTGAACAAGGGATTCTTTGTCTTTTGTAAAGATATGGTGACCATAGTTGTCTTTGTAATGAACCAGTAAAAGAAAACATCTGACAACATTTACCAGTCCATACCACCATCTTTCTAGCTTCTTCTGCCTTTGTTCTCTAATTTTTTCCTGGTTAGGCTTAGATACTCTACTTCTTGGCATGGTGTTTCTCAAGGATAGACCTATATAATGACAAGACCTCTTAAGCTTTTGCTAGCCAGACCAGTCTGTGTGCAAGGAAATAGAGAAGTTAAATCTCTTTTGAATATTAAGTATGAGGTTTACATTTAATTATTTCTGGAACTATTCAGGCTCTCTGTGGATTTCACATTCTTAGAATTTCATGAAAGTCAGACAGTTGGTAATTGTTATTCTGTTACCTCTATTTTGACAATAAAGGGAACTTTTCCTAATTCAGCTCAGCATGCTCAATTTTATATTACTAAATGAGACAATATTAGTGGTGATTTAAAGACATTTCGTACTTCCTTTTTTTGTTAAGATCTCTGAAATAACTAATTACCCAAAACAAAGAAAAAATATACTTTCAGTCAAGAATCAAGGATCTAGCTGTGCTCAGAGAATAACCACTGGGTTGTTCTCTCGTCTGCCTTCTTTATCTGAAAGTTTTACCTTATGGAGATACTTTTATAAGCCACAAGCTTTTAAAAATATTAAATCCTTAAAAATATTAAGAACTCTACAAAGAGAAAAAAATCATCTTCTAATGTTTTATTTCCATTAAAGTATGACATTTTATCACTGAAAGATAATTCTAATCATTTAAGAAATTAGCCTCCCATCCATCAAAAAGAATATTTTAACGTTCATAAAAAATACCAAGACATGGAAAAAAATTACATTAAGTGAAGTAAGCAAGACCCAAAGAAACACACGTTGTATGGTTTCCCTCATTTATGGTAACTAGAATGTGCCTATAAAGCTACAAGTAAACACATCGGATGGCAAAAGAAAAACAAAACAAAACACTGGAACACAAATTATATAGATCTCTAGATACTCACACAGATTTAGACCAAAGGAGGATGTTAAGAGAGGATCACACTGGTATAATAGGTATATGCATCTGACTATTATAAAATAATGTTTATCGAAATGCACTCCACGAGGTGGAAAGAAGTGTTTTTTTTTTTTTTGTCGCTGTTTTTGTTTTCATTTCTTCTTGTCTTCTTTGTTCATTTTTCTGCCTTTGGAAGAGTAAGGGGGCACAGAAATGGAGGGACAAAGGGTGAACAAAAGCAGCAGTGGGACTCACTAGGCACTGTGTTGAAAATGAACTCTACACCTTGTGGCTGGAGATAGGAAGGAAAGACTGGGAGAGAGTCAGGGAAAGGATGACATGGTTCACAAAGACATGTGCTCTTTATCTGACCTATATAACTATCCCTCCTCTGCACATCACCTTTACAATAATGATAGATACATGAAAAAAGACACATGGCATAACAATCAACATCAAATTGCCCATAAAAAAGAAAGTAAAAAAAGAAATTAGCCTCAATATTTTAGAGAGGAGAAACACATTCCACTTTATGGGAATGAAGATGGTTACGTGGACAGACTCGATCCGTTTTCCTTCGTGTTACTTACACAGTCTTTTCAGGACCGAGGACCCACAGAGGTAACTCATTGAAGGCAGGGATTTGGGAACTCAGAATTGCCATTGTCTCTGGATGGCCACTTGTGTCCATGCCAGGTAAAGGGTGCTGGGCAGCCAGAGGCCCGGTGATGGTCCCAGACATATCAGTCAGCAATGACAGGAGGGATGAGATTCATGAAAAAGGAGTTTGTGAAGACACGTTTTTCTATTTCTGGTTTCTTTTCACAAGATTATACCTAGGAATGAACATTTAAGTAAAAATGTAGAGATTCTTATGATCAAATATGCAAAAGTATAACTTTTTGTTACCATTATGGAGTCCTTTATTATAGTGGAGGGGAAAGAGAAGAGGGGGAGGGAAGGTGGCGAGGAAGAAGGGAGAGAAGGAAAGAAGCAAGTGAGGGAGAGCAAAGGCTGTGGAGGGATAAGAGATCAAAGGACACCTCCCAGTCTTCATAGCTAGCCAGCACTGGAATGAATGTATTTATAGGAATGGCCTAATTAGCTCTCAAAGTCCTACCTCTTAACACTGAAGATTAAGTTTTTAACACAGATTCTTTGAGTGGTATGTTCAAATCATAACATTACCTTTTGTTGTTGTTTCTTATTTTATATTATTAGAATGGTGTTCTTTTCAGCTTTCAGCACCCTCCTAATAAGCCTAATAGTCTTGTCTTTTTTCTTTTTGAAGATTTTTCTGAGGGGAACTAAAAGCAGTATAGAATTCTAGGTTGACTAGGTTTCAGTCACTTGGAATTAAAAAAACATATATCTGTTGTTCATTTATGTTTTATTTTTTAAACTGTTCTTCTACAAATGTCATTTTGAATAGTTAGTATTTTTCCCCCTCTGGTGTCTGTTCTTAATTTCAGTTAGTGAAAATTTAATTTTGGGTTGCTCCATTTCCCCTCTTAGAATTCTCTTTTCTGTGTTCTCTTACTAGGACTGAAGGCTTGGCTGAAGTGGTAGAGCATCTGCCTAGCAAGGATGAAGTCTTTAGCTCAATCTCCACGACTGCCCTGAAGAAATAAAAGTATGTAGGTTTGTGTATTATATTCTTCTTCTTAACATGTTCATGGTTTCTTTTACTTTTAAAATATGTACATAGTATGTTTCTAGTAGTGGGTTTAATGCTCTTTAATAGTGCGATTATGAAGTAACACTTAAAAAATTATTAATACTGCCATTTAAAATATACTTAAATGTATCTATTTAATATTTATTTATATATTTTATATACACATATTTATTTATTGTTATTGTAAAGGTGATGTACAGAGGGATTACATTGACCTGAGTCCAGTAATGTGTACATTTCTTTTTGGACAAGTCACCCCTTGCCTTGATCTCTTCCAGCTTTGCCCTCCTGTGCCCACCCACCAATTCTATAGTTCATATTCAACATGGGGTTGAGTCTCATGGCTCCATTTGTTCACCCTTCGTCCCACACTTTTTGTGCCTCTTTACCCTCTCTCAAGCAGATAAACTTATAAGCAAGACAAAGGGTACCAAAAATAAAAACAGCAACAAAGAAAAACAAAAATGCACGCTTGTTTCCATTTCTTGGGATTCATTTCAACAAAATTTGTGATTATATGCACATAGCTATTGAACCTTTCCTAAGCATATCCTCCTTTAGCCTCATGATGTGAATGTCTAGAGTCCTGTGTAATTTATCCTGTCTCTGTGTAGTTGTTGTCTTTTACCATCCAATGTGGTACTTGTACATCTATAGGCACCCTCTAGTTATCACAAATGAGGGAAACCAAGCAACCTATATTTCTTTGAGTTTGGCTTTACTTCATTTCATATATTTTTTCCATTTTCTTATGAATGACACAGTATCATTCTTTCTGATGGAAGTGTAGAATTCTATTGTGTATTTATGCCACATTTTCTTGATCCATTTGTCCACGGAGTGGCATCTGGATTGATTCCATATCTTGGCTATGGTAAACAATACTGCAGTGAACCTGGCTATGTTGGTAGACTTGATGTGGCCTTGTTTGTGGTCTATTGGATAAATATCCAAGAGGGGGTCATAGGGAAGCTCTACTTTAATCTTTTGAGGAAATGCCATACTACTTTCTAGAGTGGTTAAACAAGTTTACATTCCCACCTACAGTGTGGTAGCATTCCATTTTGGTCACAACCCTGCCAGTGTATGTTGTTTATATATATATATATATATATATATATATATATATATATATATATATATATATCGTATATATGTATATATATAATGGCCATTCTAACTAGGGTGAGGTGGAAGCTAAGTACTGTTTTGATTTGCATTCATTTTATGGCCAGAAATGTTGAGCATTTCTTCATGTATCTAGTAGTCATTCTTACTTCTTCTGAGAAATCTCTTTTTAAGAAGTCTTTCTTTAGCCCATTTATGAATAGCTGTCATTTCTTTGAGGGCTTATTTGGGGGGGTACTTTTTTGAGCTCTAAATATGTTTTTTGATGTGAGGTGCTTATCCGATGTATAGCTGATACCTGCTATTTTTATAAATCTCTCTTAGTGCCAATTCCTTCTCTATTTCCTGATTTGGAATTATTTTCCTACTTTTTTGCATGAATGGTGTTGTTTTTTTTCTTGAACACCAAGCATTAAGTTCATAATTTATATTCCTTTAAATATTATTTGGCTTTGTTCTAGAACATAGCACAGTTACATGGAATCAGTATATTTTCGGCTCATTTGAAATAGGGCTGATTGAAACACTGATTCCTCCCAGTTATATCATCTGCAGAGATTATGGAACTTATCTTCTTTCTTATAATGTGTCTCATGGCCTCCCTCCATGAAGTATAAGATCCTACCTGACTTAATCAGCACTCGAGTCACCCTTGGGTGACTCCATCTTGGGTCATCCATCTTGGGTGCTATCCCTGTGCAGCCCTTTCTCTAAGGGTGTATCCTTTTCCTTTTCCACCACAATTTCTAGCCACCTTGACTTTCCGGAACTCAACTCTGAACTCTGCTCCCTCTATTCTGGGCTTGATTGGGTTTAGCTTACACCACGTTCTCTCAAGCTTCTGTGACTTAGCTTGAACAACTCCAGGTCTTACATCCCTTGTTTCTCTTCCTCTGGGAGGACTGGTTTGGACTGCATGCTAGAAGATGTCTAAAGATCCTGCTTTACTTACTTTACCTTGGTATTTGTGAGGATAGCTTTCCTCCCTGATAGCACATGATGGCCTTCCCAAATCTGTTCCACTTTACACTGTAGCTGGGAAATTTGGTTCATTCCAAACATCTGCCCTCTCTGCTCTGGTTTCTGAGATACTGGGGGAGGGGGGTGGTGCTGGAGGAAATCTCATAAATGTGAGCAATGGTGACACTATATTTTTATGCTCCTGGATTTCAGCTGGTTCTCAGCTCTATTTCCCATTACAGCAATCTCAAATGTTTGCCAACCGCTTTAACTCCCAAATTCCAACTCCAGAATCTTTTTCTAAGCAAATTAACCTTTTTATATGCTCCAGAGAAGCTGAAGGACGTTTTAATCAAAATTCCTCAAATCTCCAATCAATGTGTCCATGAATATATCCTTTTCCTGTACTCCTTTAAATTTCCCTGTCCTCTTGTCTATCATCTTGGTAAAACGTTGCTTCCTTTCCACATTACAGTGTATGTGTACATGTACATTGGTATTCCAGTTTTTGTGGGATTTTTTTTTTTTGTAGTTGGTGTGCAGAGTCACGCTACAAAGCTCTGGCTGCCTTGTCACTTTTTGTCCTTCTGTCTCATTCTCGCAAGTGCTGGCATCACACTTGACCTTCTTACTATATTTAGACTATCATTGCATTATCATTGTTTTGTCTCGTATGATTGTTTCAAAATATCAGAATTTTCTGGAAGAGTCAGAGCCATTTCTCATATGCATGAAAGTGAATAATTACTTTTAAAATAAGCTTTTGCTCTTTTTCTCCTTTGTCAAGTATCCTATCCAAGAACACACTCTGCTGCTTTCTCAGCCCGAGACTCTCTTGGCCAGGTATCCATACAGCTTGTTTCCTCACTTTCTTTAGTCATCTCCTCAAAATTCACCTTCCCAGACCCTCCTTGAATATTTTATGTGAAATGCTCTAAATCTGCCCTGGCATCATAACCTTGACATCCCCTAATTATCACTACTCTTTGTTCTTTATAGTCTGCAGACCCCGTGAAGCATGCTTTTAGGCTCCCTGGAGAAAGAATCAGTAGTTGAGAAAATTCTTCTTGAGTCCCTTTTTAGGTTAAATCTTTCATTTCCTATAGCACAGACATGTGTTTGAGGAGGTATGGAGTTACAGCTATGTTTCCATGTTGGGCTTAAAGTTTAAGTGG
This sequence comes from Perognathus longimembris pacificus, assembly GCF_023159225.1. NCBI lineage: Eukaryota > Metazoa > Chordata > Mammalia > Rodentia > Heteromyidae > Perognathus > Perognathus longimembris. The sequence continues at coordinate 64,781,711 of NC_063172.1, forward strand.
AAAAAATTTTCTCTACAAATTCAGGGATTCTTGTTTCCAACCCTAGCCCATGCCTTCCCAATTTTTGGGTGTAATTTTATTTTGCAATTTCCTTGACACAGAACTCAATGAGACAACTCTGATCCATCATTCTGTCTAGGTTCCCGTATCCAGGGGAGTGGAAGTTGAATACTTCCTTCCCTTGTGTAATTGACGATTTAAGTTACAGCCAGCTTTGTTTACTAAGTTAGACAAAGTTCAACTGAATTACAAAAAGCTCCGTATTTCCTAAGAGGAACATTTAAATAACCCGTCAAATAAATGTATTTTCTCAATTAAAGAAAATCTTTGGTCATTTGCTACATATAAGTTTATATAATGTTTTATTTACATATGTGAGGCTATTTACACATTATTTACTATTCTTCACACAACCTGCTTACTTAGTGATCTATTATTACCATATTCTCATGTCAGTGCATGAAAGGTTTGATTTATTCTTCTTAATATTTGCATAACTGCCATTTTATTTTTAAACTCTTCCATTGATTTCAATTTATGACTCTTTTAGAATCACTGCAGGGAGCATCTTTGTACACACAGCTTTAAGCTGTCATTTCTTGACAAAAGTATTAAAGTAGACTCTCCTGACCAAAATGTGTGAACATTTAAATTTTAATTTTGTTGCCAAATTTTCTTCAGGAAACGATTTGAGTTTACATCCATGTCAGTCATGCAAACAACTCTATACCTTCCCAGATTCCCAACATTCCCAATGCATAGTGTTTGGTTAATGTTTTGGACCATATAGGAAAGACTATTTTATTTTGCCTTTCTCAGATGAATAGCAAAGAATTTTTTTAAACTTTGTTATTAGATTCCATCCATTCTATAAAATAATAGGACTTGTTATAACTCTTACATATGTTATCTATTTGTATTTCTTCTAATAAGTTCCTCTCAGTCATTCTCACTCGTTTTGATAATATGATTTACTTTTAATACATTATTAATTTTCAGAAATATTGTATTCGTATGTCATATGCCATATGTTAGTTTACCTATTTGTTAATTATTTGGCCTATCAAATTCTAGGGAAAAAAATTGAGTGTTCTGTCCTCACGGTGGCTTCCTTTTATTCTATGCATATTTTTTAACAGTTTTTGCTTTGTGTCTGACAATGTAAGATTGTTACATATGCTTATGCCCTTGGTGTGTTTCGATTCCTTAGTTGTACAGTTCCTAGATAGTTTTGTATTTGTTGGATTTTGTCACAGGTGCCAAATATCCGACAGAAGCAATTTCAGGAAGCAAAGACTGATTTTTGGTTCCCGGTTTCAGAAGGTTTAATTCATGGCTAACGGCCCCATGAGCTTGGGTAGAATATCATGGAAGCAGAAATGGGTGGTGGAAGAACTTCATTACATCATGGCAGACAGGAAGCACAGTGAAAGATACAAGAAGAGGCTGGGATAAGAAATGGCCTTAAAGACTCCCTACCCAGGGGCCTATTTTCTCCCACCAGACCCCATCCTGCATTGTTTCTGCTGCCTCCTAATGACCTATTCAGTGTTCGTATCCACCACAGGATTATAGTTAGGCCAGTGATTAGGCTGAGATCAGATGGTTGTCTCTGGAAATGTGGCATATTCTTGCTATACTTAACTTATTTTATTTTATTATTTTTTCTTTATTGTCAAAGTGTGATACAGAGGGGTTACAGATTCATATGAAAGGCAGTGAGTACATTTCTTGTTCTACTTGTTACCTCCTCCCTTATTCCTCCCCTTCCCCTCTCCCCGCAAGAGTTGTGCAGTTGGTTTATACCAAGTGGTTTTGTAAGTGTTGCTTTTTGAATGGTTTGTCTTTTTGTTCTTTATCTCTCAATTTTGGTATTCCCTTTTCCTTCCCCATATAATAATATGGAGTACTCCATCTAATACCCATATAAACAGTATCCAGGGTACTCAGATGTGATACAGTGGTAGCGAGGGTACAGCCACAGGAAGGGACTACAAGAGAAACAAAACTAAACAAACCAATCAGTCAAACAGACAAGGAAAAAGAGAAAATAAAGTAGTATGAGTTCACATGGCATGTTGAGAATAATTACAACAGTGATATAACTCTTGTTTCCATAACGTGGAGTTTGTTTCACTTGGCATCTTCTTATGTGATCATATGGGTGTAGCTATTGGGGTATTTTGGTCTTCTACCATGACTAGCCTATTCCTGTACTAATTATTCCCTATGAGGGACACCATAGGGTTTATGTGTCTTTGGGTCTGGCTCACTTCACTTAGTATGATCTTTTTCCAAGTCTTCCCATATCCTTATGAATGAAGCAATGTCATTCCTTCTGATGGAGGCATAGAATTCCATTGTGTATATGTACCACATTTCCCTATTCCACTCGTCTGCTGAGGGGCATCTCGGTTGGTTCCATGTTTTTCTTGCTGTACTTAATTTTGATTAAACTATCAAAAAGAAATGTGTAAGCAAATCAGCAAATGACCCTGCTCCAATTCCTTGCTTAAACTTCAACACTCTGATCTTTACTTAGTATTTCTGGTCTTTTCACAGTCAAGTTACATAAATGTCTAAATACAACATTCCTTATATTCATATTTGATTGGATGATAGAAGAAAAGAAAACATATTTCATGGACAACATTAACTTTCAACCACAAAATAACTAATCTTTTCTTGGAAAATTTGTATATTTTCATGCTAAGTTTAGGTGACTGGAAGACAGAAATATTGAAATCTAAAAATATAGCCACATTGTCTGTGACTTTATATAATTTTTATTTTGAAAGAATCACAATTTACTAGCACATTTAGCTTCTAATATGTCAGACTTACTAACTGGCATGCAAAAATACGTCATGTCTTTTGACCTTAGTATCTCTACTTCCTCTTTCGATACTGATGATTCTTTTACTGAATTCCCTAAAAGGTTCTGCCAGTTTTAAACCCAGGAGGCTGGTACTCCATTTGTTTAACTGGAAGCCATCTAATCCAAATAGACACATCCCTTAGGTGGCATCTCAGTGCTTTGTGAAACCAAAACTTCGGTTCTACACTGCACACATGTCTCTAGATGTGCCAATCTGTTGAACACATTAAAGTAAAAATGCAGGTAGCCTTGAAACCATGGAGATTGCCTAAATTTGCAAGAATGAAGTCTTAACAAAATATCAACAATAGCATTCTAGAAAATAGCAAGCTCTCTTGGAAGCTGATTTGTTGAAAATCTACAATATCACCCACATTCAAGCAATCTCATGAGTTTAAATCAGAGACACTCCAGTCTATAGTACAAAGATAGCCCAGACATTTTCCAGGACCTTTAATGAAGAATGTATAATCAGTAATAAGACACGTGGGTATAGTTCAGTGGTAGAGTACTTGCTGAGCATGTATGAAGACTTGGGTCCGTCCAGTCCTCAGCATTGTAAAACAAACAAACAAGCCTACAGATTAATGTAGAACTGGATTCTTCAGAATTTCATTTACATTGGAAGTTCTACTTCTAAGGAAGTTCAGTTTCAAAGACACTTGATATACCCACTAATATTGACAGAGGCTATTAAAATTCTCTGGTTTGCATAGAGGTTATGTTTATTATGTCAAAATTTGTACAGTTCTACTCCTTTGCTAGAATATCTCTGGTTTGTGATATGTTATAAATATGCTCTCCGAGAACCATTGGAGCCACAATGATACATGTGAAAATAAGGAATTGCCTCAGCAAGGACAAATTTGCTTCTGCAGAAGGATGGGCCATTAGCCAAAAAGCTGGCAAGCAAGCACACAGCTCCCTTACTTATATTCCTAAAGCAACAGGCCCTGCCCCACTGCTCAGATTGGTTGAGCCTAAACTCAAAATGTGCTGTGATTGGCTAGTTTGAATAGGACAAATCTTATTTACATCACTTGAGTTTGAAATAAGATGAACAGTTTACAAGTACTCTCAAAATATACCTGCACCTTCTGCTATGTCTTCCACAATCCAAGGAATAGCTTAATTCGATCTTGAAAAGAAACCAGTTTAAGACAAAACCTTATATTTTAAAAATGCTTCCTTATCCCAAAGTAGTTCCTCTTTTTTTTTTTTTTTTTTAAGTAAGAGTCAAGCCACCAGGCCAATGCAGGAACTTTAAAGCAGCACATTTTGATAGAAGAGGTAGCTTTTCTCACAGATATTGCATTATTGTTTTTAGCCCTCTGCTGGGAGATGTTTGCTATGCTATCGTACAGGTTCTCTCACCTTTATGTCTGTTGTGAATTATGCGAGCCAGGTGTGCAAAGCTCATTCCTCAGAGTAGCACTCTAGCGAGGTGGTTGGGACCTTTACTAGGTGAGGTCTTGCAAAGTGTCTTCCAGTCATTAGAGGCAATGCAGAGAAAGGGATCGCCTGATCCTGCCTTGATGTACTCCCCCCTCCCCAAGCAGGGGCCTAAAAACAATGGGTCCAACTGATTCTGGAACCGGAACCTCTAAAACTGTGAGCCCAAATAACCCTTTTCTCCTTTATTTCAGATAATTGTTACAGTAATGGTAAGCTAACTAATAACTCAGCCCTCAAATTGGCATTACTCTTAAAAATGGTAGTTCTTAAACATCTTTAGTAGATTTAGGTAGTCCTTCCTTCCTTCCTTCCTTCCTTCCTTCCTTCCTTCCTTCCTTCCTTCCTTCCTTTCTTTCTTTCTTTCTTTTTTTTCTTTCTTTCTTTTTTCTTTTAGTTGTTTTTTTCAGTTGTGGGTCTTGAACTCATGACCTGGGTGCTGTCCCTGACACTCTCTGTGCTCAAGGCTAGCACACTACCGCTTGAGCCACAACATCACTTCCGACTTTTGAATGGTTCATTGTAAATAAGAGACTCCCGGGGACTTTTTCTTCCCGGGATGACCTTGAACCATGATTCTCAGATTTCAGCCTCCTGAGTGATGTGGATTGCAGGCGTGAGACTCCGGCGCCCGGCTTAGATTTAGTTCTATTAGACGGCAAATGATCTACATAAGAAAGGCATAGGAAAGAAATTACACATGATGATACAGTCTACTTCTCCTCTAACACACACATATCACATAGCCAATAAGAATTTAAGTATTTCCAAACAACTGACTTAGACATTTATACGTTATCCTTTCAAGAATGGAGCTCTTTTAAATAAATGCCGGCACTGCTTGTATGTGGTGCGCACGTTGACACATATAAATGAGGTTAGACAAACTGTCTATATATCCAAATATTTCCTAAACTTTTCAAAAACATTCCACCAACATGGTTTCTAATATTTTATCTCATCCATTCTTAGATGAAACACTAAAATGAGCAGTATCAGACTAAAAATCTTGCTTGGAAAGCGTACCCATATTTGGTAGTTTAATAAAACTACTAAAATATAATTGCAAGTTAAAAATGAGTGAAAAACTATAACATGGTTCTTGGTGCATAGAAACTACATTTGATTACTCATTAAGTATAGGTGTGTTTTTTCTTCTTGCTAATAAATATATTTAAAAATTTTAATAACAGTGAAGGGAATTAAGACTTACTGAATTTAATGCCTACTTATTGTACTAAAATAGATTTATGTGGGTGTACAAGTTTGGAAAGATTTAGAATTGCATCGCATAATTAGAGGCAGCTGACATCTTGACTATTTCAGAGGTTTAGATGTGATTTTAATTCAGAAAAAAGATAAATAGTTTAATTTTCTGGACCCCAAGCCCCATATATTCCTTAAGTTGTCTTTCCTGTATTAGATTTATTTTCATCATGAAAAGAAAATGGCCTATATGGTCAATCTATCCTCTGAATGATTTCATATGCTTTCATCGAGCTCAAAATTATTCTTAAGGTGCTTATCATATTTTTAAATGTTTATACAATTACTAATTATGATCTGATTTCCTCAACAGACTGTAAACTCAGAACAGGAACCAGATTTTTTTATTCCTGTTGATTTTCAAGTTTAACATGATGTATGACATTTAGCTGGTTTTCTACAAATACTTATTGAATAAAATTACTACTGGTTATTGTATGTACAATTTCTTGTGCTATACATTAGTCATTGAGGACAAACAGACAATTCTAAAATTTAAGGGTTTCTTTAGGTACCTCTGAGTTGCTGGGGGAATGACTGAGGGAAAAATTATATATATATTCTTTTACCAACTTCCATTCTCTTGAGTTAGCAGTGAGTGAAACCATCTGGTCAACAGCATGCCTTGGGAACCTACAAGGTATCCTGCACATTAAGATGGCCGGTGGATAAAAGGCTGGCGCTTGCTTTTGTGGACCCTACCTTCTGGACATGGCTAAGAATCGATAATCAATGTGGATCAAGGATCTAAAACATCAAGATGGAGCAATTCTTTTAAGGCTTTTTAAAAAATGTATCTGTATTTCAAAGGTGATATACAAAAGGGTGACAGTTACATAAGTCCAGTAATAAGAATATTTTTTTTTTTGGAACAGTATCACTTCTTCCCTCCTTGTCTCCCAGTGTTCCCCTCCCAAACCTCCTCCCCCCAAGTTATATAGTTTTTCAACACGGTGTCTAGTGAGTATCGCTGCTGCACTTGTTTACCCTTTGTCCCACTATTTCTGTGCTCCCCCCGCCCCTCCCCCAAATAGATAAATTTACATACAAGACAAAATGAACAGAAATAAAAATAGAGACAAAGGGGAGTAAAATAAAAAAACAAAAACCTTTGTTTCCATTTCTTGGAGTTCATTTTAATAAACATCATTTTATAAGGCCATATGGGCATGGCTATTAAGGCTTTATGATCCTCTCCTAAGAATATCCTCCTTGTTCTCACTGTGTGAATATTTAGAGCCGTCAAACAGAATGAAATTGCCCCATTCATAAGGAAATGGTTAGACTTGGAAAAAAAATTATATTAAGCAAAGTAAGCCAGACCCAAAAGAAACATAGGTTGCATGGTTTCTTGCCATTATAATGATTAGAATGTGCCTATAAATCTACGAGAAAACACAATGGGTAGTAAAAGACAAAAACATTACACTTGGACATGATAAGTTAAATAGTTGTCTTTGTTTTTACCAAGGATTCTTACCCAAAGACAACATTTGTATCTTCCTAATCTCTCATACCCAACACCAGCATTCTTCTGAAGAGCAGGCTACTCTACTCCCAAGATACACTGGGTCTGGTGAAGTAAGCCCCATGCTCGGAGCCATTGCAGGACTTGTGGTTTGGGAAACAACCTTCCAAGATAATATGCATATTTTCTTTTTCCTGCAGACTTGCTCGGTATTCTCGCAAACTTGGGTTCTGCTTTGTTTACTCTCTGGTACCTTCACTGTGTACCTCGGGCTACTGGCATGAATAGGCATCACTTAAAAAGTAATTTAGGAAATAAGTATACTTCCCCTAGGGTGCAAATAAAAGGGAAAGTTGTGGTAAATAGCTAATGTAAGCAAGAGGTGCCTTGGGGGACCCCTAAGAGTCCCTTCTTTCCAACCAGCAATAACTTCTGCTGCTATTGGTCCTGAGGCAGCAGCCGTCAACATTGTTTAAAAAAGCTCCCTCATGGTGCTCTCATTAATTAACTGCACTGTTTGTTGATTCTAGATTGATTCAGTTTGTTCTCTGGAGAGGGCTTGTGGAAACTCAGTATGCCTTGATGCAGAATTTCATCTTCAGGCCCCAAATTCCCAGGATGGCAGTTTACTGGGACATATAGAAGATGAAGTGAAAAAGAGAATTTTCTAAAGCTAGAAATGATAATCAAAATATTTTAAATTCAGATGTAATTTTTGAAGATTTTTTCCCTACAGAGCTAAAAAAAATTACCTGAAGCAAAATTTGACTGACAGGCCAGCTTAACAAACACAACAAGACAAATGGCATGCAAAACAGATAGGGAAGTATTTGTTGCTAATTACTCGAGAAAGCATTTTAATTAAGTTGTTTGCCAATTAATGCCTCATTTTTAACATTCCATAAATATTTAAACATGTTTCATAAACTTGCTTCTTATGGAAGCATTTGCAAATGTTATTATGGAGTTTCTTTGGGAATCTCATAAGAGAAAAAAATGAACAATTTAGAAGACCCTAGTTGCCATTTTCATAAGTAAATTTTACCTTTTCCATCCCAGGTGCTATTATACTCTAATATCTTCTATGTGCATACACATTTCTTCCATGGTATCCTAGGAAGAGAAAACAAAATATAGACCGCATTGCTTGATCTTGTCGTAAGAAAATGAAAGTATTCTGGGGGCCCATGTTTAAATTCAACCTTTTAACGATTTTAGGTAAACCTTTACATCTTTAACCAACAGCGACCGTTAATATTTCAAGCATTTTCAAAATGTTACCTCCCCAGCTA